>NC_051163.1:76416731-76582759 GCF_013339745.2 Dermacentor silvarum
AACTGTAAAAGTACAGTAATGAAGATAAACAATGCCTGGTCTTTTACACTGCTCTGTTCTCGGCCAGGTTATCTGGTGTGCATACGCCCGTTTTTATCTGCCGTCGTTGCTCGCTGCGCTCGTAGCGATCCGCATCTGCTTGCCTAATGCTGTAGCCAAGATGCAGCGACGGGGCCCAGTCTGGGTTTCGTGCTATCGAAAAATCGAATGGCGTCCCTGCGAATCAAAAACATTCACTTCTTCAGAGTGTAGTCCTTGCTTCCCACGTTTTCGCGAACATTTAGTTCACGGCACAAGCCTCTTACCTGTCCCAAAGTGCGCTCCACCCACACGTAAATTGGGGTTCTGGGGGTCCATATCGGCTCGATTAATGCGAGCAAGCCACAACGTGTGCCGACTTGTGCTGAGTGTCTTAGAGCGCTTGCACCTGTCTACAACGATCCTCGGAATTCGGAAGAAGTTCGTGTTAGTAGGCTTCTTTTGCCTGGAGCTGTCGCTACGGTTGGAGCAGCCCATGACTGAGCAGAAAACCATATTGAAGCTGCGAGTGGTCGCGAACCAACACGATGCGAGCTGACAGAGGCGGCGGTAAGCAAGCAGTGGCCCGGCAGCGTGCGTCAGCATGGCCGACAGACATCTCACGGCGACTGGATGTGACGTTGGTGCAAGCCATGTATAGAAAAGTATCAGGTGTTCAGTCATTTCCTCTTCCTTTCCACACGCACCGCACGTGTCTATACCTTGGTACCTGACTAGGTACATCTTTGTCCGCAATACTCCGTCCTGGCTTCAAACAAAGCGCTTCCCCTAGAATTATCTATATTTTCTTTGCCAATTCTTGCTTGAAAGTTCTGTATGTTCCCAGTGCCGATTTCGTCTGCATCCCTGTTTTCCACAGACCCACCTCAGTTTCTTTAACCTTTTTTTGATGGATGTTTTATGGTTTGCACCCCTCCTGCAGTCCAAATATTTTTTGATTGACAATTTTCTGGTCAACTTCTTCCATTTTGTGTCAACATTCCTCATGTACAAATAACTGAAAACTCTCCTTGCCCACTGCTTTTCCGCCGTTTCTCTCAATCGCTCCGCAAATTCTATCTTGCTGCTAGCTTCCCTGCCCTCGAATGACGCGCATCCCATGTCACCCTGTACTCCCTGATTTGGTGTATTTCCGCGTGCTCCCAAAGCAAGCCCATCTGCCACGCCTAGCACGCCACCCGGGTCGATCCTCTTTCTCTTTACTCCTCCCCCCCCCCTTTTAAATAGACAGTTTTAGTTTAATGTTAGCGTAATAGCGGGGTTAAGGGAAATAGCGTTACCGTTCCGCAAACGAACTTTGCAGAAAGAGTTTTAGTATAGCGTGGTAGCGTAGTTTACGTGCGGGACGCTATTCCATTACGCTTTGAATTTCGCATACATAGGGCACCTAAGATATGTGTGTGTGCGTCCGGAAAGTGTGAGAGGCAGCGCAATGGAAGCCAGGAGCGCGTTGTATTTTTACTTGCCATGTCCGCCAACCTGCAGCGAAACAGACAAGCAGTACAAGCTATCTACCATAGCATCCGAATTGTTCCGATCTCAGAGGCCATATGCCGTCGCCATGCCTATCTCCCGACATTACCGACAGGCTGGCGCTCTCATCTCGGAGAAAATTTCTCTCGTTAGGCTTAGGCGCGTTGGAAACTAGAAGCGATCTCGAAAATTCCTCAAGATTAGCCATAACACTCTCTCGTCGAAGCGGCATGACTCTAAGCAAAAGCTGTTTACGCAGTCATTTGCTACGAACGAAGTGAATTCTACAAAAACAATGCCAAATTCAGTTCGAAGCGGGCGACCAGGACCGCCGCCATGTTTTACGTGAACTACGCAAACACGCTAACACGGTAACGTAAACTCTGAGAAATAGCGTGCGCACGGTAAACGGTATGGATCGTTTAGCGTTCTGCGCATGCGCATTTCGATCCCGCTATTCCGGTACACCTGCTATTCCGGTAACCACGCTAAACTAAAACTGTCTAATGCGAATGCATTTCTTAGTCGGGGCATGTCAGGCGTCTGTCGGTGTCCGCGCGCCGGCAGGTGTTATCTCTCCGCTCTCACTCCCTCTCCCATAGCAACAGCTGCGGGCACGCGCACTTATCCTCGCCCCTAGCAACCGGAACAAGTGGTGCGGGCGGAGTAACGGAGAGTGAGTGGAGAGGAGGAGCGCGCTCTGGCGTGTGAGGGCGCTCGCATCGCGGGAACTCGGCGCAGCACAAACGCCGAGCAGTTCGAGTTGCTGCGCGAGATTCTCCATCACCAGACCAGGGCTCTCACACTCTCAAGTTCAACAAATGGCCACAGAGGGCGAAAAAATCGACCGCGCGGGCGCGGCTAATAAACCAAGCCTAATGCGTTTTCAAAAAAATTGCCCCGGTGAGTTCCGTCGTCTCCCGCTAGAGGCGCCGTAGTAAGCGCAATTTCAACCTACAAACTTACTCCCACGCTTATCAAGTGTTATTTTATGACAAAAAGTACATATTTATTATTGCTAATTATACATCCTACTTTTAAGTAGTAACATTATTGTTTTTTTGTCATTATAGATGCAAAATAACGTTCATCATCGACCTCCCACGTGACCTCTCGCCTGGATTTAAAATTTTTAACGGTATTTTCGGGACACGGCAAGCACGGATTCATTGGTCGGTACACTTATGCTGGTTGCTTATTTGTGCTAAAACTACTTTATTGCGCTTCGACACCTCGCGTTGTTTAACTTGGGGTGAAGTGACATGTTTTCGAGCTGAGATGTAAGCCCGAAAGCTAGGTTTTGGTCGTGAACTATGCGGAACAAGTATGCATCGAAACAGGAGCCGGATTCTGCTGCGACTGAGGATGGCAATACCGGTGAGTCGTTTAACATTGCTGCTTGAATCGTTATTTAATATTCGTCTCGTTAATTCACAGGCGGAGACAAGTTAACGAACTAAATCCTGCATTACATATGGGTAGTCAGGACCCTATACATATGGGTAGTCAGGACCCTATACATATGGGTAGTCAGGACCCTACGTTGTCGTTTCTGAAAGAAACCTGTAGTTGCGAGACCGTCGTTACACACACAATCACGAAAGAAAGAGAGCGATATCAGAATGCGCAGCATGTTTTTCATCTCGTTGTAGCCGTGGCCTTGGGCAACTGAGTAGCCTTATCAATATGTTTTTTTTTTCTTCGAGCCCGCCGCCAACTTCTTTCGTCCACAAAAGCGATTAACCCTTTGGTAAACTAAAGTGAAAGTACTGAATTTAATATATTAAACACTTGCACGCATAATAATTAACTTAACCCATATTTCGTACTTGTTGGTTCCAAGTGTTCTTGCTGTTAAGTTTTTACCTTAAGGCGTTTATTTTTGCAGTAGACTGTAGTGGAGCGGTGCATCGCGGTCGTGCAGAAAAAGAATGCATCAGTTGTAATACATAAAATTCATCTCTTTCATGCGTTTGCTTGTGGAACCAGCAGTGTGATCTCTTCTAGTGTATAAATGAGCGCAAAAATTTTCTCATTTGTGATCCTAATAATACTTCAGGTGTTCAAACGCATTGCAGTTAGGCAGACATTAATTTTATGGACAATAGCAATATTGGGTTAATTAACATGCTGCTTAAGCTCCCTAGAACAGTGTACATTTACATGTGTTGTGCAGTCAGAAACCATTACCATGTGTGTGTGTGTGTGTGTATATATATATATATATATATATATATATATATATATATATATATATATATATATATATATATATATATATCACATCTTTTTGCATTTCATATTGTGAAATTGTGTTTTCTAAATTTTTGATGCAGTCAAAATTTCTCTTCCAGACATGAAGTAAAGAGGACGACACCAGTGCAAAGCAACACACTACACACACTAAAGAGAAGCTACTGCCTGCTACAACCAGGTCATTGTGTGGACTTTTGCTGCTACTACAAGGTAAACACCGGGTTCAGAAATAAATATGCTTGATATATGCTGTATTGGCTTGCTAGTCTTGAGATACAGTGTCATTTGTTTGTAGCAGATGATATGAATGTTTGTTCATATTTATGGTGCAGCATAATTGATTCAAACATAGAAAGCACTACACGAGTTTGGCTAACCTCTGCTGTATCTCATGTGTTACTGTTCTGCCCCAACAGAGTCTGCACCAAGCACATCTTGGCACTCATCACAGGAGCCCTCATATATCTACACCAACAGGAAGGGGCTGGAGCCGAACTCACAAGGCTCTTACACCACGAACAAAGAAGCAGATCCAGAAGTATTTGGATGAGATACCAAGTCTACGTAGGAATGTATCAAGACTGAAAAGCGCCTCAGCCATCATTCCACCAGCACGCATATTGGCAGAGTCATCCAGGTACCTCAACAAAAGAAATTCTTTGTGTTTAGATGCATCTGCAACCTCTGAACAAGCATGGACGATGCTGGCCAAAAGAGTTCCATCAATTTGCCCTTCCTTAATCAGCTTCCTGGCCTTGTCAAATTCAATTTGTGCCAAGTATAAATTTTTTCTATGAATGCAAGCTTTTTCATTCCCCATTCTTGCTAGATATCATTCTTCTTCCTTATCCAAACATAAAGGTGAACTGATTCTTTGCTCATACTTAAGGTCCGTCATTGTCTATTAGCATAGCATCTTTATAGCAGTATTCTCTACTGTATGTTGCCATGTTAAATTCCTCTCCTGAAATAGCAGATGCGGCATCGGCATGTGTCTTGCATTAAGCTTTGCACCGTGTGCTATGTAGCATTTCACTTTTCTTAATGTTATTGGCCTTCACTGCTTGCAGAGCAGAGTGGCTTGCTGAATGCAAGCTTTCTCATTCCCATATTCAATTCTTGGTCTCATTCAAAAGTGCTCTTCTTGCTCAATAGCCTGGGTTTTTGTGCAAGCTACACTGAAGTGGTTGATTGCTGAATCTGGTTGCAGAAACTTGGTCATGGTCACTGTGTTACGTTTTTCAGATTTGGGGGGTCTGGTAAGGTTGCATTGGGAAGCAGTCTCTCGAGGTAAGCACCTGCTCCTGCAGTCCGTACAGCGACATAGACTCCCAATTTACACGCACCGTGGTTGGTGCTCCCCATTCCATCCTTTCCTGCTGCAGCTGTGAGCAAGTTTTGCTTGTGGCCTTCGTTGGCCGTGATTTGGCGTCAACAGAGAGCAGCATACATGTTTACATGGTCCGAAGTGTATGAAGTTGATAGCCACATGGGTGGAAAGGCCTACAGAAGTGGCTGCTGAAGGTGATGCCCAAGAAATCGACTTGTCCATATCGAGACAAAGTGGGGAACCAAGTGTGAGCCACATATTAGCGGCCCCCGAAAGAAGAGAAACGTGCAGGCTGGAAAGGAGTTAACGCTAAAATGCTGGGTAGTCGATGTCGCTGTGTTGGCTGCGGCAGCAGATGCCTGCATGAGCCGAATGCTTTGCAATGCAAGTTGCTTATCTTCAACGATGACTGTCGGTGCAAACAGGAGGGATATGCTTACCAATCGGTTTGCATTTCTTGTTGTTGCTTGTTACCAGACCACCATGTGCAACGAAGGCAAGCACAAGCACTGTGCCTGTAGTTGGACTGCTGAATGCACCTAAGTGACCCGTGTATGTCATTCCTCACTGTTACCATGTGGATCTTAGCCAATGTATAGTGTATTGTCTGAACCTTATGCGGTGATTGAATGTGGAATCTCATTTTGCTGTTATCTCACTTGTTTATGGCCGCTGTATTAAGTTTCTTGGATGTGGCGGTCTGGTCATTTGCATTGGGAAGCAGTCTCTCGAGGTAAGCACCTGCTCCTGCAGTCCGCGCAGCGACATAGACTCTTAATTTACACGCACCGTGATTGGTGCTCCCCGTTCTGTCCTTTCCTGCTGCAGCCGTGGGCAAATTGTGCTTGTGGGCTTCCTGAGCCGCAATTTGGCATACGTGCTTACATGGTCGGAAGTGTATGAAGTTGATAGCCACCTGGGTTGAAAGGCCCGCAAAAGTGGCTGCCGAAGGTGATGCCCACAAAACCAACTTGTGCATATTGAGAGAAAATGGGCACCGAGTGTCAGTGACATATTAGCGGCCCTGATAGACAAACATAAACGTGCAGCTTGGAAAGGAGGTAATGCTAAAACGCACAGTAGTCCATGCTGCTGTGTTGGGTGCGGCCTGCGTCACCCGATTGCTTCGGTATGCAAGTTGCTAATCTTCAACGGTGACTGTCGGTGCAAACATCTGCTTGCGCTGCTGGTTGTCACACGTTACCGGGCCGCCATGTGCGATGACGAAAGTGAGCAGTTTACGAGCTCGCGTTTATTGTTTCAGCGTATCTCAACATGCAAGTTTTATTGCTGCTCTTGTACGAGAAGGTGCACTGCTTGTCTTCGACCAATAAAGTCGTATGTCTTGTTGACTCACTTGTGGCTTGTTTGTATGGGCGTCAGTAGAGGCTTTTTGGTCTCCTGGCAATTAGAACGCACAAGCTAATCGGCAAGGCACTGAGGCACGCCGCAACGCCAGCCGGGCGAGCGCGGCGCGTACCAGGGTGCGCGACTGGTAAAAAACGGCCATATTGGATTTTGCACTAAAAAAAATGTTTCCGCTTCCTGTTTGAGCAGCGCCATCTGTCGGGTACCCCAGTGAGTTCCATGCGCTGCCGCTTCTTATTTTCGTACCACTGTGGAAGGTACAGTTTCCCTTCTCTAAAGTTGGTCTTTATTCTATAGCCAGACCACTCCCGGCCAGCCTCTCCTGCGAGTCTTCTACACCGGCCCCGCCGGTTGTGGCAAGACATTCGTCCTCAAGCTCGCCATGGACGTGTACAACAGGTGCAGTGGCGGTAGTGGAGACTCGAATGTTGTGATGCCACATATGCACGTGTGGCGTTACTACAGTTGGACTTATAGTTGCAGTGCTTCGCCGCTCATCTCGTTGCTAACGTGTATGGGAACCTCATATCGCATGCCGTTGCCACCTCGCCCGTTCGAGACACGTCTCCGTACAAAGACTTCTACAATCTGGCCTACACCGGAGACGGAGTCTTCGTGGTGACCGTGTACCTCGCGCCCAACCTCGCTCGTGACGCCGTTGCCGCGCAACTGGACGCGGCTATGGAAAGTGTGTGTGTGCACTCCAAAGTATCTGACCCCGTCGTCTTGGTTGGTGACTTTAACGTGGACGTGAGAAAGATGAGCGGCGAGTGGTTGGTGGAGTACAGTCAACCACAAAAGTTTCGGACCACGCGAGCGCGTGCCAGACTGCCTATCCGCGCCACCTAGCGGTACGCCACCTAGCGGCGACAGGGGCGCTCTCCCGGATATGAGCCCTCTTGGTACTCGCTGCCTGTTAATTTTTTATTCCCGTGCATGACATTGTTAGTTCGTTGTGTTGACGCAGAGCGCTGTCTGCGATAAGACCGCCACATATCTGGCTTGATAGCAGTATCGGAGCAATCACTGCAACCTTTGTTGACTGGTGTGCCAGTGGGTAGATAAGTTTCACGAAGCGCTGCGACGATTTTTTTACGCGACGTTTACTGGCGCACTTTGGTTGGCAGCATCTTGGTCCAATGAGTGTTGCTGCTTCTGCGTCTTGAGAGAAAGGGTAGGGAGGTGTTTCACTGTCATCAAAAATAAAGAAAAAGCGGATGCATAGAAAATTTTCTTTCACACATAGGCGCATCTTCGCATCAGTCGCTGAAAACGTAGTAGACTTGCTTCAGGCCACGTGGTGATTGCCTATTTGGAAAGATGCCGCTGCGTGTGCCACTTGACGAAAGAAGGCACATTGTGCGTTTATTTATAGAGGGAATACCTCAGCGCAAAATCTGCTGCCGAACCAACAGGAGCCGGACTGCCGTGAATAGGATTATTCAAGCTTTCCGCGACGATGACAGATTCACAGATATGGAGCGCAGTGGGCGTCCAAGGGCCACGACTGAGGAAGAGGACCGCCTGATTACGGCCGCCATCGTGGCTGATCCTTTTCAAAGTGCAGAGGATATCCGAGAAGCGCTCTCGCTCACGGTATCGTCTGAGACTGTAAGAAGAAGGCTGAGTGAGCTTGGCCTGCAGTCTTTCGTAGCAGCACAGAAGCCCTGCCTCTCAGACAGCCAGCTACAAGAACGACTCATGTTCGCTACAGCAATGAAAGATTGGACAACAGAGAAATGGGGCGATGTCATCTTTAGCGACGCGTCAACTTTTTCCACGCGCTGGGACCAACGGAAGCGGGTTTGGCGTCCACTAAACTGCAGGTGTGTTTACAGTGTATTGGCAGTTAATTCACGAAGCTAATTCTGCATCACAACATGTTTCACGTAAAATGAGCTTTTGGACATTACGAGATTTTTCTGTAGTGGTATTATGTTGAAAACATTAACGATTGTTTCATAGTACTACTTACTCTGAAGCTAATTAAAAGCTGCCAGTGGGTCTTTCAGTACTATCTAATGATGTTTGCACGTTTTCTATTGCAACTCTATAACAGCATTATAAAGTTCATACGCAAGAGGAATCACATTTTTAGACGCGCCGCTGGAACCCAATTGTATGCTATTTCTTGCAGATATCTGCCTAATTACACACAGAGTGTTCTATCCAGTGGACGGTGTTCCGTGAGCGTGTGGGGAGCAATCAGCAAAGATGGCCTTGGTCCCCTTGTGCGTCTGGAAGGGCCCTTCACTGCGTCACGGTACTGCGACGTCATCACTAGACACCTCGTTCCGTATGCGCTGGACGGTCCCTTCAGCGACGGCTGCTATTTTTTTCAACACGACCGCAGCCCGATCCATAAAGCACGTATCGTCCAGTCATTGCTAGAAGAACATGCTGTTTGCCAGCTTGAGTGGCCTCCATGTGGCGCCGACTTGAATCCCTTAGAAAATGTCTGGGGCATGTTGAAGAAACGGCTGTCCACACGAGCCAACCGCGGCCGCACGGCCGATACGCTGTGGCAAGCGATCGCACAAGAATGGGAAAGCCTGCGCGGTCGACCGGAGATTACTGAATCTTTGTATGAGTCGATGCCCACACGCATCAATAAGGTGCTAGAAAACGGCGGACATTTCACTTCCTACTAGATCATTGAGAGACCTATGTTTCATGACACTTCTGTAAATGTCTTGTGAATAAATTCATCCCCTTCAGACACGAATTATGATGCACTGTCTGCAAATGCGTCAAATGCGCATGGCATCATTTCAAGACGCTCACTATTACATTCCAAGAAAGAAGACGAAGCAATGTGCTGTTTTGTGCGAGTTTCAGTAAAAAAAATTAATTAGCGTATAACTCATTATCTAATTATTCTGAAATCCGTCAGCTTCAATGCTTGCATAAAAAGAATCAACTATTAGGCCCGAAACGCATGCACACTTGCTTTTTCGGTTGTATTCGTGTCGACCGGAGAAAAAAAATACTCTTGGCGTTGGTCTTGGAACGCGGCACGTCGAACGATTGTCTAACATGGTAGTGTCTCCAGCAAAGTGACCATCTGCAGCAATACGCAGGACAATGAAGTTAACTGACCGCTAGTTGTCCCATCAGGAAGCGGACACGAATGTGCACACTGAGTTTTAGGTCATTTGAAGAAACACGTGGCATGGGACGCGCCTCCGAAGTTCGAGTCCCCAAACGAGGACGCCGTGTCGCAAAGGGTTATAAAAAGAGTCATCGCACCCGATTATTTCTTATTTTTCTAAATGTAACCACTATAGCAGCGCGGTGGTTCGGGCTTTGCGCAGCAAAACCTGGGCGCAGGCGATCAAATCTCGGCCGCTACTGTCACTTAGCGATGGGGGAGGAACGGAAAAATTCTGCCTACTGACTAAGCATCTGTGTCCCATGGCTGCCTCACCGCTCACTCACGCACTCACGAAAAAAAAAAAAAACAGCGTGGCTACGCGAAAATAGAACTGATAACAGCCGAAGAATACGCTGTCTGATTACTTGTACTGATATTCTGCTCTCAAAATATAAGCAAGTAGCCCTGGCTAACAAAGAGCGCGTCACGTTGAAAGAGATAGGTAGAAAATATTTGCGCACAGTGCGAAAATAGACAGGCCATAGATTTAAGGAGGGATGCGTCTTCAACGTAGCGCTGAAGAGGCTCTTGGCCACGCGCTCGCGTGGTCCGCAAACTTTTGTGGTTGACTGTACATGCGGGCAAAGTACTCTATGCAGTGTGCCTCCGCCAGTCCGACAAGTGTCCGACTACCATTCACGGAAGTTGCATTGATCTCGCCGCCTTTAGCCGAAACTGTGACGTGCGCATGCTTCTCAAAGACCCTTTGACTGTACACTTTAGCGACCACAAGGCTGTGATTATGGCCGTCAGGTACAATGACAACACAAACAGGTGCTGATGAATGTGTAAATAAATGGTTACGGTACAAATCCTCGTCTCGTCATTAATTTACGCCATTAAAATTACTACGCCGTGTACTCTCGGCGCAAGAAATGCATTCGCATTTCCTCACGATTCCGTTCGGGGAGGTGGGGGCAATTTTTTTTTAGTGCAAATAACAATTATTATTATTATTATTATTATTATTATTATGAAGTGTGAACCGGTACCACACAGCCACTTTTGATCGCAATCGAGCCCGGCCCGGGTCAATATTCTCGAGTGCGACTAGCTTCCTAAGGAACTGCAGCTAGCGCAAATGGGCCAATCACGACAGAAAGTTCAAATTCGGTGCAGCGGTTGCCGAGGAAAGCGATTATTCCATCCCCATGTATCTGGTAGGAGCCCCCGAGCTAGAACTGCCCGACACCGGTCCTATGTCTCCTTCCTCTGCTACCATTGGTAATAACACTAAACTTGCCAGTCGTTGCTCAATTTATGCTAGTTGTCATACCTGCCTTCGTCAATGCCTTTGTACACAGGGATAGACACTGCCATGCTCTCTCACGGGAAAGAAAAACAAAACAAAAGCAACACTCACATTCGGCGAGGCACTCGAATGGCCGGCCGCTGCGACGTACAACACGTGCTCGCCTTTCTGTTGTGCGACGAAAACCAGCTGTCAAAGGGAGATTGCTTGGCTGCCAGTTCCTCTTCTCTGTGCAATTGTGTAGTTAGCCACATGTAGCATGCCTTTTCTACCGAAGACACGAAATCATGCATTTTCGCACATTTGATACAACCAGCGCAGCGCCGCCGTGCTTATCCAACACCTCCGGCTTATCACGTTGTTACATTGGCTTGAACTGATTTTTAAACTGACTTCAGTTACTCGCGCCACGGATGGATGGATGGATGGATGAGGCTGAACCCTTTAAATCGGGCGGTGGCATACGCCACCTAGCCATGGCTATCAACATAATTTGTACTTTGTGGTGGGTGAAATTTCACCCCTGCCTTAATTTTATCCACCAATCAGATAACCTCTGTTTGGTTATCTCTACCCGCTTAAAGTCTATTTTGCCTTCACTGTCCCTAAACCCCAATGCTTTGAAAAAATCAGCCCCGTTGCCTTGCACTGTAGGGTTAAGCCCCTTACAGAAAAGTATGAGGTGTTCAGCCGTTTCCTCTTCTCCACACGCACAGCACAACGTGTCTATATCTTGGTACTTGACTCGGTACATCTTAGTCCGCAATACTCCCGTCCTGGCTTCAAACAACAAAGAGCTTCCCCTAGAATTATCGTAGATATTTTCTTTGGCAATTTCTTGCTTGAAAGTTCGGTATGTGCCCAGTGCTGATTTCGTCTGCATCCCTGCTTTCCACAGACCCCTCTCTGTTTCCTTAACCTTTTTCTTAACCACTGTTTCCTGGTTTGCACCCCTCCTGCAGTCCAAATATTTGATTGACAGTTTTCTGGTCAGCTTCCTCCATTTTGTATCAACATTCCTCATGTACAAATAACTGAAAACTCTCCTTGCCCACCGCTTTTCTGCCATTTCTCTCAATCGCTCCTCAAATTCTATCTTGCTGCTGGCTTCCCTGCCCTCGAATGACGTCCATCCCATGTCACCCTGTACCCCCTGATTTGGTGTATTTCTGTGTGCTCCCAGAGCCAGTCTACCTACCCCTCGCTGCTTAACTTCCAACCTTGCTCGAACCTCTGATCTCATGCACAGGACCGCATTGCCGAAAGTCAAACTAGGGACCATCACCCCTTTCCAAATCCCTCTCACCACTTCGTACCTATTGTAATTCCACAGTGCCCTATTTTTCATCACAGCTGCATTTCTGCTACCTTTAGCCGTCACATATTTTTCATGTTCCGTTAGGTACTCAGCCCCATTGTTTATCCACACTCCAAGATATTTGTACTTATCCAGCACCTCCAGCGTAACCTCCTGTATCCTATGCTCGCTGCCCTGATTATCATTAAAAGTCATGACTGCCGATTTTTCTTTACTAAACTTCAAACCTAAGCTATCTCCCTCTTTACCACAGATGTCCATTAATCTCTGCAAGTCTTCCTTGCTGTCAGCCATAAGTACAATGTCATCTGCATACATCAGTCCTGGTAATGACTGTTTAATCCATTCTCCCTGCTTGAAATAGGAAAGGTTGAAGCCAAGTCCGCTCCTCTCTAATTTTTTCTCTAATCCTTGTAAATACAGCATGAACAACAGAGGTGACAGAGGGCACCCCTGCCTAAGCCCCTGCTGTATCTCTATAGGCCCAGATACCTTGTTTTCCCATTTTATAAGCACCCTGTTACTTTTATAGATATCTTTTAAAAGATTTCTTACTCCATCTTCCACCTCTAGAGTGCCCAGTATGTCCCACAAATCCTTTTGGATTACACTGTCATAGGCTCCCTTGATATCCAGAAAGGCAAGCCATAGGGGCCTGTGTTCCTTTTCTGCTATTTCAATACATTGTGTCAATGAGAACAGATTATCTTCTAACCTTCTTTGTTTTCGGAACCCATTTTGTAGTTCCCCCAGCACCTCCTCGCTCTCCACCCATGCCTGCAGTCTGTCCTTTATAATCTGCATCACCACCCTGTAAACCACTGACGTCACTGTTATGGGACGGTAGTTGTTTATGTCGGCTTTGTCCCCCTTTCCCTTATATATCATGCTCATCCTGCTCAGTCTCCACCCGTCAGGGGCTTTACCGTCCATTATCATTTTGCTCACTGTCTCTCTTAATGCTTTCTTAGATTTTGGGCCCAATGTCTTTATCAACATAATTGGGATGCCATCAGGACCTGTCGACGTGCTACTAGGAACCCTCTTCTCTGCCCTTTCCCACTCACTGTGTGCCAGTGGAGCCACTGCACTGACTAGTCCATCCTCACCTGATTGAGCACATGCTATGTTTCGTTCTTTAAATTTTTCTGTCATCATTGTTCTTATATGTTCCATTGCCTCATCTCCCTCTAGTCGAACACCTTGAGCTGTAACTATAAACCTCTGCTCTAGGCTAGTCTTATTACTCAAGGAGTTGAGATGTTTCCAAAATTTCTTCGCTGCTTTTCTATCCTTTTTGTTTACTTCTGACAACCATTGGCTCCCCTTTCTTCTGATCTTCTCATTGATCAAATTGGATGCTTCCCTTCTACAGTTTAAGAAGTTGTTCCATTTTCTGCCTACATCAGCTTCTGGTTCACCCCTCTGCTTTGAATATCTGTGTTCCCTGGATGCTTCCTGGCGTTTCTCTATGGCCTTCTTAACCTCCTCATCCCACCAGCTCTTGGGTTTACGTCTTCTGTTCCCTTTTGTCCTGACTCGTACCTTAGTAAGCTCTAGCTCAAATAGTACCTGTTAAATTTGCATATGTCCATTCTGTTTTTGTATCCTCTGAAATTACTTCCTCAATTTGCTGGGTTGCTATTTCAAGCTGCTTTTCCGAGTAAAATATCCCACCTGGTTGTCCATCTTGCCTCCTACCTACTTTCATTTCCCTTCTAAAACTCACCTTAATACGTTTGTGATCACTACCTAGACTTCTGGAGCCATATTCATCTATGCTCATTACATTTAGCCTATCGTGCATCCTATGTGACATTAGTGCATAATCTATCGTCGACTGCAGGCTCCCTACCTCCCATGTTATGTGCCCTTCACACTTCTCAGTACTGTTGCATACAACTAAGTCATGCATTTCACACATATCCAGCATCATGTTGCCTGTTGAGTCTGTGTACCCGTCCATGTCTTCTATGTGTGCGTTCATATCTCCTAGTATAATAATCTCGCACCCTTCTCCTAGCTCATTAATGTCACTTGATATGCATTCCAGCATTTTTTTGTTTTCCTCTTTGGCATTTGCTCCTGTCCACAGGTATACAAAGCCAAGGAGTGTCTGCTCTCCTGCAACTTTCCCTTTTAGCCATAAATGCTCCTTGCATTCCTGTTTGACCCTTTCCCAGTTCATACTTTTATGAATGAATGCACCAATTCCACCCCCTTTTCTGCTGCCCTCTGTTCTATTGCAATATTCCCATGCATAGTCAGGATTACAGGGAGGTTGCTCCATGTCCCTAAGATGTGTCTCCACAAACCCGTATACCATCAGCTTTTCTTGCCTTAGTTGCTCGTCTATCTCCTCCCACTTCAGCCTATTCCTGCCACCTTGCATGTTAATGTAACCTATGTCAGAATGACCTTGCCCCTGGTGCTTACGTCTATTTCTTCTACCGATTCTACGTTTCTTGAATCTTGGAGCCTCTCTGGGTCCGTCTTCGTCTACACTGGTGGTCATAGGGCTCTGGGTCCCCCCAAAAAAGCCGTAGCTTGGCGCCCTATCCTACTACCTACGCTCCCGCCCGTGGCACCACTGTAGTGAATGCCATCCTGTGCAAAAGGCTGGGAGCCAGACTCGTACACTTCCCGGTTTACCTCCATTACACCGTACCCAAGTGGTCTGCTCAGACCCCAAATGACCCAAAAGAACTTCTTCTTGGGCAAGTTGGTGCTGATATTTCCTAGGTGAACTTGTCTGTGGCGCGAAATGCATTTTGTGAAAAGGGACAGAAGAGAAGAGACAGTGAAGCGCCAAACTACCAACTGTTTAATGACAGCGTCAGAGCATACAGAAACAAAGTTAACTTCCGCGCGTGCGCAGAGAGCCAAGGTATGACATGGAACTACATGGTCATGATAACATTTTATCAAGAAAGCACCTTTCTGCAGAATACAATGTGATGGATGTGTCACTAACACAATCAGACCCTTTCTTTTTAATAAAGTAAGCTTCCAACAACTCCCTTCGACAGACAAAACTTCGAGGGAGTTGCGACAAAACTTCGAGGGAGTTGTTGGAAGCTTACTTTATTAAAAAGAAAGGGTCTGATTGTGTTAGTGACACATCCATCGCATTGTATTCTGCAGAAAGGTGCTTTCTTGATAAAATGTTATCATGACCATGTAGTTCCATGTCATACCTTGGCTCTCTGCGCACGCGCGGAAGTTAACTTTGTTTCTGTATGCTCTGACGCTGTCATTAAACAGTTGGTAGTTTGGCGCTTCACTGTCTCTTCTCTTCTGTCCCTTTTCACAAAATGCATTTCGCGCCACAGACAAGTTCACCCAAATGACCCGGTTAGCCTCAAGCACCCTCCATTCCATCGCACTAGCCTGGCCCCGGACATGTGGGATTGTGCATATGGTCACATGCACTTTCGCAGAGGTTTCTCTGAGTTTACGCAACCCAACCTCTAACTGTCCGTTTAGGTTCTGGCTCCTTCCCTTCAGCACATCGTTGAGACCAGCATGGATAACGACCAGATGTTCATGCTCGAGGTTGTCCAATACCACCTTCTGAGCTTTTGCCATTGCGTCAACCATGCACTTCCCTGACTGGGCCTCCACCCTCACCCGCTCGTCTGCCTTCACTGTTGTAAGGACGCCCTCCTTAACCCTAGCTACGTTGGAGTCCCCCACCACTAGGACCCTTCGCTCTACACGTTTGCCTCCCGCCTGCGATTGTCGTCCTCCAGGGGCCGTATTCTGAAACGTTCGCCTAGGCGAAATTTCGCCTAGGCGAAATCAGCATGCGCGCTGATTGGCTGGTTGAGCAAATTGAATGACGTCGGGCTCAACCACCCAATCAGCTCATCTAATTTTGCTAAAACGGCCAATCGGCGCACGCCTGAAAGCGAAAAAAGAAATTTCGCCTAGGCGAACGTTTCAGAATGCAGCCCCAGTTCGCGCTAGCTGGTTCTCCACCCGCCCTGCGCCACTGACACGTGACGATGTGCTCCCTGCCGTTCGTCCCTTCCCACCCGAAGCCTGCCGCACTACCTCGCTGTAGAGTTGTGGAACCGCCGTGTTGCACCCGGCTCTTGCCTGCTGTTCAACGGCCCCTAGGCGTCCCTCCCTGCTCTCATGGCATGCCTCTGCCTGAGTCTCCGCGCTGTCCCCGCCGCCCGCCTGTACCATTAGCGCCTCCACCCGCTCTTCCAGCACGGCCCGCTTTTCCCGTTCTTCTTGTAGCTCGCCAGCTATTCGCTTTACCAGGACGGCCTCGGCCCCCTCCCTGTGAAGCAACTCGCCGATCCGAGTTTCGAGCTCAATTCGCCGCTCTCGCTCCACCTTCAGCTCCCCTTTGAGCTCTTCCACACTGGCTGCCCATTCCCCTTCCATCCGCCGCACAGCTCCCTTAAATCCTTCACACGACCTGCACGCGAAGCTAGCCTCCTCAGCGTCGGCTAAACTGGCGAAGTGCGTCTCGTCCAAATAACACCAACGTTTGCACTCCTCGCACTGCACCAGCTCGTCATCACCCCTGTCCTTCCTAGCCTGCCGCGCCATTGTCCACCCGTCCACCTATCGAGAAAGCCCAATAAAATACCTGAGCAAGGCCCCACGGTAAGCCGTACGGCAAACTCGCTATCCGGCTACCTCCGCTAGCTTCCCTAACGCGGTTTAAAACTGCCGCTTTACACTGCTTTCACCATGCAACACGTGCGCCACAACCCGCTTCCAAAAAAAAAAATTAAACAAATTGAACTATTCGCTACCTACTAACGTCCTACCAAACTAACCAAGAAACTAAAAAAGCATGAAAAACAATATATAGATAGCTCGGGTACCCTAACACTTCTATCAACCAAATAAGAAAAAACAAAAATTGAACTTATTCACTGCTCCTGCTGCGCTGAGCTCCACTCGGCCACGACTAGGGTGGCTAGAAGGGGAGGTGTGAATACCGGCGGCGCAAGCGTGACCCCTCAGCGCACCGATGCCGCAGGGCGGCGCTGTTGACCGAGGCGCGGGAAGGCACGCATCCGAAATGAGCGCATCGCCAGCCTCGGGTATCGCGCGTTGTCTGCGAGCGTCATGGAATATACGTCTTTATCCATGAAATCAACGTTTATCAGCCCACATCACTACTCCTGTGAGATTTTACGGGCCCAGTTCGCATTGCGTCGATAGATTCAAACGCGTTTTTTTTTTCTTTTTCCTTTTTTTTTTTTTTTTTGTCCTCCGGATCAGGATCATAGGGGCTGGGGGCTCTGGAATAATTTCGACCACTTCGGGTTCTTTAACGCGCACTCACACCTTACGGCACACAGGTGCCTTGCATTTCGACTCCCTCAAAATGCGACCGTCGTCGTCGAGGTCAGCAGTAATCACCCTATGCGTGCCGTACGTACGGCACGCATAGGGTGATTACTGCAGTCTGTACGAACTGCAGTCATTACCCGATTACTTCTCGACGTACAAACCACTTTGTGCCAGCGCTTGAAGACGTGTAGCATGTCCTTTCGACGCTCAAATAAGCAATTTACTATGATTTCAGACAGCAACAGATCTGGTCATAAAATAGTTTATTTAAGTGAGGAAAACAACTATGTGAAAATTTGATCTACAACACGCAATATTTCGGTGCTTTTAGTTCATTCTCAGTGCCCTGCTGAATGACACCTTTAAGCAAAAAATGAATCCTTGTTACGCAATAAAAACATACAACTGATGCTGTCAGGGCAGCAGAATGCTCTAGGCAACCAATTTTTGGCACATCACCAATTGATCAACTGCATAAACTTTGCCACAGCTTTGGCATGCAATTAAACGAGTGAGTTTGTTTTCAATAAGGGCATTAATTGACCAGCTTGCAGAATGGTTCTGATAGACTGGTAGATATAAAAGGCCCCCAAGGTCCCTTCTGTTTGTTCTTTAGATTCCACAAAGGTTTCGTTGTGAAGCTGCCCAGCCAAGTAGATGCTACAGCTGGGCCGCGATTTTGTAGCGATGTCTTATGACTTATTTTGGAATAGTCTTATCATCCACCGCTCACGGCCGGCTGATCCCGTTGATAACGCGAGCGGACCGTCGCTCTAACCACTGACAAAGCGCGATAAGCGCGAAAAGGCATTATTACTTTAAAGTCATCGCTACAAAATAGCGGCCCTGGCAAGTCCTTCTCCAATGAAGAACACTACCATTTTGGTTAACACAACAGGCGCAGCATTTCGTTCAATGCAAACTCTGCAGTCCAGTAACGAGCAATGTTTTGTTTAAACTTTTGCAGTGACCACAGTTCCAAAGGTCGCTTAAGCTCGATAATGAACAATTCTACTGCGACTGGACTGGGCATTCCATCCCGCTGTATATTTACAGCCTCCACGTCTGCCGGTGGGCATGTATTCCCCCGTCTTGTCAATAGACAAGCGCCGCTTCTCTTGTAAGATAATAATAATAATAATACTTTATTCGTACTCAGAGAGTCGAATATGTAGTCCAGGCATACAGGGTCATAGTAGGCGGAACTGCCTATACCGGAGTGGTTTGCGTGCCGAACCTGGGACCCGTGGAGCGTAGGAGACATCTCTTCTTTTTCTTTCTTTCGTCAGAGTCCTTCTAATGTAGTTTGGCAAGTTCGATAGTACTGTGGGCACGGCATCTTCTGAGAGGGCAGGAATGTGACGTGGTATCAAGACTGCAGTTCCATTAATGAAGTCACGAACGATAAACCTAAGGAAACAGAAAAAAAAAAGAAGAAAAGGCGGTGGTGATCAGATTGAGCTAGCGTGAAAGGCCTCGTGAATAATACTAGGATGGCAATTGGCAATGCCACGACGACGCTGTGCAACACGCTATGTATCGCGAGAAACACCACAAAACAGGCGACGAGACCAAAACTGACGGCGAGGCGAGGCCGGCAGGCCGGCGCGGCTATGCTTCCCGCGTCGCGAGCGGTAGCGCCATATTTCCCCTGGTGGCATCGGTGCGCAAAAGGGTCACGCGCGCCTGCAGGAAAGCGCCGCCGGTATTCACACCTCCCCTTCTAGCCACCCTACCACGACCGTCCTGTTCGGCTTCACTCTCTCGAGTCCTGGGCGTGGCCACGATGGATGGATGGATGGATGGATGAGGCTGAACCCTTTAAATCGGGCGGTGGCATACGCCACCTAGCCATGGCTATTAACATAATTTGTACTTTGTGGTGGGTGAAATTTCACCCCTGCCTTAATTTTATCCACCAATCAGATAACCTCTGTTTGGTTATTTCTACCCGCTTAAAGTCTATTTTGCCTTCACTGTCCCTAAACCCCAATGCTTTGAAAAAATCAGCCCCGTTGCCTTGCACTGTAGGGTTAAGCCCCTTACAGAAAAGTACGAGGTGTTCAGCCGTTTCCTCTTCTTCTCCACACGCACAGCACAACGTGTCTATACCTTGGTACTTGACTCGGTACATCTTAGTCCGCAATACTCCCGTCCTGGCTTCAAACAACAAAGAGCTTCCCCTAGAATTATCGTAGATATTTTCTTTGGCAATTTCTTGCTTGAAAGTTCGGTATGTGCCCAGTGCTGATTTCGTCTGCATCCCTGTTTTCCACAGACCCCTCTCTGTTTCCTTAACCTTTTTCTTAACCGCTGTTTCCTGGTTTGCACCCCTCCTGCAGTCCAAATATTTGATTGACAGTTTTCTGGTCAGCTTCCTCCATTTTGTATCAACATTCCTCATGTACAAATAACTGAAAACTCTCCTTGCCCACCGCTTTTCTGCCATCTCTCTCAATCGCTCCTCAAATTCTATCTTGCTGCTGGCTTCCCTGCCCTCGAATGACGTCCATCCCATGTCACCCTGTACCCCCTGATTTGGTGTACGCCCAGGTCGTGGCCACGCCGCGTGCGTCTAAATGTCGTACAAAAATCCCTCACGTGACCAGATACTAGGCACCTAGGGACACGATCATTTAGGGACTTTTGAGAAGGCGCGATGGTGGCGCCAAGTGACGACGGCATGGGATGGCGTGTTCGTTCTCGGCGTGATCGTTCTCTGGCCCGCGCCGACCGCGCGTTGTTCAACATTGCGTGTGTGATTGTGCTTGCGTTGCTTGTGTATTGGTTGTAGGTTCTGTGTTACTTGGCGGAAAGCCGTGAGTAGTGCTTGTGTGGCAGTGCGGCTTTGGCCTCGGTGAGCTCTGGCAATACAGAACCTGCGTTGTGTGATCCGTGTTCCTTGACAATGCGGAGGTGGTGACGATTGAAATGTCGAAGTGGCGTAGCGCCTCGGCAGCGCAGTTCAGCGAACCGCGATGTGGCGTCGCCGTGTCCGCCTTTGCATAACGGACGTCGAGGGATGTGCTGCTCTCTACAAGTCACAAAAATGTGACTGCGTCGACCGCCCACTGTTCAGCGCTGAATGTGTGGTTTGAGTACTGTGCTTGAAACGAGTGGTGCAGCTGTGGTGCCCTAATTTCGCACAATATAGACGCGTGCTTTTGTGCAAAAAGGGCAACAAATCGTATCTTAACCCGCTGAGGCGATGCTACAATGTCAACAATGCCGTGCATGTTTATTATGATGGTAGTCTCTACAGCAAGCAAGCGTGCACTGCAGCTATGCTGTGAATATAGCCTCAACTCGAATGTGGCGTTTGCAGAACTCTTATGTTTGGTTCTGCTTTCAAACAAGCTGTATGTTAAGATTATCACTCACTGCTCACATGAGACATGGGAGTCCATCGTGTGGGTTGGGGCTCAGCACGAATGTGTGGTGAGGGGGTGTGGAGTTGGTGGCTGTGTCAGGTGCCTCACTGAACTTTGTCATTGGAATAAGCTCAATGTAGAAGCACACCCTATACCTGATGGCTCACTTTCACAGATATTGCCTTTTTTTCCTTGAAATTTCCAGCCTCAGGACGCGCCTCGCATTATATTCGGGTTCGTGACACATATAATCACATTAAATTTTTCTTTAGGAGAGACCAAAAGCCGCTCGTTGCATCATATTTGTGGTTATGTTACTTACATGCAAATCCAGTACTTTCAGTGCCCATTGACTGACTGAGGGGTGCAGGACTTTGGCAGTGGTAGCAGCACCAAAGCAGCTGCCCAAATGGTATACCCTATAGTGTTAGATTTCTTGTGCACATGGGTGTACTGTGAAAACACGTTAAAGGAATTCCACAGTTGCTGCAGCATCACGTCTGGATCTGTGGATCACTGAGCGGTTGTTTGATCACATGTCTGAATTTCTGTTGTCACTGAGCAGTTCTTTGATCATTAGCTTAGGCTGTCTGTTTTCTACATATTATATTACAGCAATGGCGTCAGAGTAGCTGCAAAAATGGGATTTTGCTGTACAATCACAGGTTGGTTGCTTTTTCGACTGTTACATTGCTCTATTTGCTGCAACTGCCGCCAAATGTTGCTTTACCATGTCTGGTGAATGCCTTGAACGTGAACCACATTTGGATGATGCTTGTGAAAGTATAACATACTCCTTGCATGCAAAGAAAACTATCACACCGGTAGGTGTGGTGGAGTCACTGATGAAATAGAAGTTGAAAAATGAAAGTTCTCGCAAAATCTGGAAGTGTTCATGGCGCTTGCCATCAATAATGTGTAACAACCAAGCAAACATAAAGATAACCTACCTATCCTGAAGAATATGAAAGTGATGCTTCAAGTTGTCAACTTAAAGCTTGATATACTGGTGCCGATCAAGGAAAGAGTTGAGATTATATGGAAGGATTCAGTGCAATTCATGTTTAATCAGCTTGGCAATCTTGTCAAAACGACCAAATAAAATTGTGACTTTTAAGAGATTGCCATGATAACGTGATGAGGTTGCTGGCATTATTTGGTGCTTGGGAAACAAAGCATCACAGGTATGTAGTGATTGAGCTTCTCAAAAAAAAAAAAAGGAAATTAGGTGTGCCACTAAAGATATCTAATAAATTGAACCCATAAACCACTGAAAGAAGTTGAGTGTGCAAAGGGAAATGGCTACAGCTATATTTGCACAGTAATAGAAAAGTTGTAATCGGGCTGATGGTGCACAGGTGATGGATGTATATTGCATGTTCGAGGGCTTAATTTTTTATGAGCTACTCATTTTTGTTTTCCTGTTTTGTTTCCATGTGCCTTAGTGAGCGGAATGCCTGACTGCAGACTTCCGTCATTATGTACAATTAATGAAAAATAAAGTAAATTTTTCTATGGAACTCTTTTTTTGTAACTTCTGTTCAGTTGCAAATGACGCAGTTTTCCCTACTCTGCACTGAATGGTGAAAGGGGGGGAGGGGGGGGAGCGCATGCAGGCATCATATTTACTGGAGCTTTGGGGCGCCCTCACCATGGCTGCTCACATACCCATTTTTCTGGCTGTAACAACCTAGAGTCAGTGCACAGGTGTTTTTAACATTCCAGGATTAAGTAAACTTGACGTCACTATGCACAAAATTTTGATTACGACAGCCCAAGATGGCAACTGCCATGAACTGAATATAAAATTGCCTATAAGCATGCATTGTGCAATTGAATGCCTATGAATTCTGTAATGCCACTTTCATGAAAATGACTGGCATGGTTTGCTTGAAACTGAAAACATGTTCGATCCTCAGTTGTGGCAGACTCACTTCACTATAACATATTTGATAATGCAGGTGCAGATTGTGAAGGAATTGAAGTGGCTGTAACTCTTGGTGAGAATCAGTCATGCTCATTAGAAATTATAGCTAAGGCTATATATACATTACTTCAGTTGAGATCGACTAATGTTGAGATAGAAGCTCAGCTGTGGCACATAGGTACAGGCGAATAAATTTAGAAAGAAAAATTCTGGCACAACCCATTTCACGATGATGCCGATGCTAATACGATAGCATTGAAACAATGTAGAGACATTGTATTGCCACCACAGAGATCAGTCATGTATGAGCTGGGCTCCTCTCTCACGAGTCCCTCTGGACATGCTACGCCTGTTAGCAGGGTTGCCGCTAAGTCGGTGCTTGACATTCGATTCGAATCTGCCCAGCACCTAAGAAATTTTTTTTTGTCATTGATGAGCGGCCCGGCCCATACCTCGTGACCTATTTTTGTTTCAAACTGGGTGTCCTCAGCACAACAGCCCCAGTGCTCTACCCCTTATACCATGGATTACCTAAAGTCCCTTGATGTAGGAAAGTACCGCCACTCTTTGTACTTTGCCGCCGGCGCGCGACCTCCTCGCCTCCTCCTCGCCCCTAGCGAGTACCCTCCGCGACAGACGGCCTTGGGCGCGTTTTCCTGCACGATGATTGGTCTCCCTGCCGTTGCGCTTAGAAACGAGCCGAGCTTGCGTTTTGCTTGTGTTTTGCTTTTTCGTTCGCGCCATTTTGCGCCTCAGCTCGGCTGGCTCGGCGTATAGAGAACGTCGCGCGCTAACATTGCATGCTGTTTCGAGCACTGTCTGCTGGCGCTATGCCGCGCTGCTGCGCATATAACTGCAGCAAGAAGTGTGATGATGGCTATGCAGTTTTTACGATACCGCAAGGAAAGAGTGATGGCTTGCGCAAGAAGCAGTGGCTGCACAACATTGGCCGAAAGAACTTTGTTCCGACAAGGAACAGTATTGTTTGCGAGGTAAGGCGCCTTTCTTAGTGCTCATATCAAAGCATCCCCTAATGCTGCTTTTTTTTTCAATTCTTCCGGCCTGCTCATTCGCGTTTTTGCTGCGGCAATTTGTACGTTGCATAAAAATGGGGTTCTCCTCAGAATGCTGAGTATTTTGCTTGGACTCCACCTCGCACGTAGTCAACTCTTATTCAATCGGAAATGCAGCACATAGATTCTGCTTTCCACTGAACAGATGT
Organism: Dermacentor silvarum; assembly: GCF_013339745.2. NCBI lineage: Eukaryota > Metazoa > Arthropoda > Arachnida > Ixodida > Ixodidae > Dermacentor > Dermacentor silvarum. The sequence continues at coordinate 76,440,764 of NC_051163.1, forward strand.
ACCCGAAGATACAGCCTCTCGATCGCACTTTCCGTGATTAGGATCCGTTGCCTGTTTTACTGAAAATCGAAATAGCAGCTTGTAGAGGAGCTCTTTACAGCTTACTTCGATGTGTGTGTCAGTCACAAATACAATGAATGCTGGGCCCCCAAAAATAGTGGCAAGTATACCCGTGGTATTGCAGGTGATGAGCGCCAGCTAGTCCACATTTTAAGGCGAGACCCTTAGTTGGATATGTTTCAAGTTGAGCGTTTGAGGTACAGAAAGTAACGTGACCTAATAATGAAGGCCAGAAGCGAGTCAAATCATGTCCAGCCATGTATAATAAATTATTAATGATTAGCAAACTAAATTCATGACTGATTAACGATTGTATTAAGGTGTTTAAAGTTGATTAAGGGGGATTAAGGTTAAATAAGGAGGGCTAGGGTCGATTAAGGAGGATTAAGCTTGATTAGGGTGGATCAAGATATAATAAGGAGGATTAGGGTGGATTAACGTCGATTAACGTGCATGAAGGAAGATTAAGATGGATTAAGGTCGATTAAAGTGTATTAAGGAGGATTAGGGTGGTTTAAGGTTGAATAATGTGGATTAAGGACGATTAGAGTGCATTGAGGTGCATTAACTTCTATCAAGGTGTATTAAGGAGGGTTAGAGTGGGTTAAGGTCGAATAAGGTGAGTGAAGGTGGATTACTGTGGATTGAGGTGAATTACAGTAGATTTTACAAGACTCGAATTCGAGTCTCTTAGGCGATAGCTAAGGACACCTGGTGATCTTTTTCAGTTCTTGAATTTGCTTAGCAGTCAAGCGTCAGACTCGCTACGCCACTTATACCAGTTAAGCCAGCTTTTTGTGTGGCATATGAAGCCAAGCTCACCAATGTTCACTGCATATTGTCACGTAGTAGTGACGCTGAGGAAAACAGTCGTAAAACTGTGTACGACGAAACTGGTTGTTTTTTGGGCGAACCTGTGCCCACAAAAGCAAGGTACACTCAAAGCACAACGATAGCGGCGAGCACAGTCGGCGATCGTCGAAAATCTGATCAGCGGCGAGATGCGTCGGCTTTTATACCTGAGTCATCGAAGGTTCCAGATTAATCCCTGATGCCCGCGTGTCTTCCAGAAAGTTCTAGACAATTCGCGTTGGTCACACAATCAGATAACATAAGCGTTGGTGAAAACAGGCAACGAAAAGAAGCATCGATAACGTTCTAGAAACTTCTGATACAGGCGCGTCCTGCGCCGAGCGATAACGTTTAACATTTGTTAGCCGGTGGAAAGCGGCCACCGATGAAAGATAACCATGTATACGTGTCAATATATACAGCTATTTAGTAAATGTCACTTGCGCTTTTCATGAACTACACTCGGACAGAACTCAAAACTTTTTACTCATTGACCTTCAATCCGGTAAGTGGCAGCGGCCAATAGTAATGATGTTGCGGTTAATGGCATTTCGAAGAAGCTCGTACCAGCCAACGGCGATGTCACGCTAGTGGATTAAGCAGGACGTCATGACAAACGGTCGATAGCCTTGGTTGGAAGACACGCTTTGAGGGGTGTTTGCCCCTTCGTTCTTGGGCTGTATCCAACTATACAGCTCCTAAAATTAAGGACTCGATTGAGCATGCGCGCCCAGTATGAAACGAATCTCCTGAGCGTTCGCGCATGGCATATTCTTTGCAAATAGTGGCTCGGCTCAAAAGAAAACGTGGTATCTCTTGCACCAGGAGTGTCGTTTTGATCGCAACAGAGCCGCTTTTTGGAAAGGACAAGCTCTTAGCGCAAGAACGAATTGCCCGTCAACTTTCGGCCGCACTGATACTGCTTTATCATGTATTAAACGGTGTAGGTTTGTGCCATGGCGTAATGTTAATACTGTTGTTTTCTTGGGCATGTCTTTTTCTCAGCTGCCATCCGTACTGCATGGCATATTTGTGCACTAGCATTGTTTCTCATTCTGAATATTATATGATACTCTTCTACGTTATCTGTATCTTGTCAAATAACGTTTCTTACTGACCATTCTTTTTGTTTTTTGTGTGATAAATGTTTTTCTGATGTCTAATCAAAATCACAATTTTAACTATCCTACTACATAATTTAACGGTATGTTGGTGTGAACTATCAAAATACCTTTTCCAGAGGCGTATATTTTGCCTAAAAATATAGAATGCCTTCTCCCATAGGTATACCGAGTATTTTTTTAAGCTTCATTGACACCGACGCCTAAAAAATAATCTGTAAATACCTTTCCTCAGCTTCTGTTATTGTGGGTGATGAGTGGCTGCCGGCACCGCTTCATCGCACTGAAATTGTGCAACCGTCCTATTCAATGCAGAAACCACAGCGCAAAAGCTACTTTGACATTGAGACAAACGTATGGACGGACGATTCTCTCGCCAGTAATTCATTATAAGAAGGCACACTGAATATAATACCTGCGGTGCACATGCGTGCACATACAAGAAAAAGTGCCAAACATAGAGCGATCTGCCACAAGCAATACTAGATCAGATGCAAAAAGTAAAGCTACGTATCATGTGGCAGAAAAAATAACTGGAGTATAGAACTCGCCTCAAAGCTCCTTTTACATCAGTGTGTGTCATTCATACGGGTTTAAGATGAAACCAACCTCATCATAAACGTGGCCTTCAGCATTCTCCATGCTGTTATCACCATTTTTCAAAATATTCTACGCCACTGGGGCGCGCAACTGGCCCAAAATAATGCGCCTCCATCGAATTCTGCGGCCCGTCCGCGGGAGCCCAGGCGCAATAGCGTGCCGTGCGCAGCGGGCGCAGCCGGCGGGCGAGGAGAATTGAGGAGGAAAGCGCGCGCGGAGGAGAGTGTCGCTACTTTCAAGATCAAGGGACTTTAGGATTACCCAGTGACCCAAGTTTACGGAAAAATGGATAAAGACCCGGACAGACAGGAAGATAGGATATTCCACACTTTTCAGGGTCTAAGAACGATAATTCTAGGCAATATACACAACTGGCCTGTTATGGATACGTTGCCGGCATTGCAGGAGAACAATTTACGATTTAGAGCTTCTATTGGTAAAACCACAACAATATACACAATTTTGATTTCACAAGAAACAGTAGTGCCATCTGGTTTATGTATTCATCTACGTCACAGGCTCCAGAAGGAGTATTGCGTGGAGGGGGGAGGGCATCGCATAACAAAGGAGCGAAAAAGTTATACAACGTTAGAAATATAAACAGCGACACAAGATCAACGCAATAAATTAAAGATAACAAATTATAAAATCGTGAAGTAAAATTCTACCATTAGAAAGCTGGGTTATACAGTGAATAGTACGATTGCAAAATTACATAAAAAAAGTTACATACACCAGAAATAGAAACCACTTGAACACTACCCAAACATACTGATTTTTTGTCTGAAGGTTACAGTATTGTTAATGTCAGCAATGTTATCGAGAAGACCATTCCAATGCCTAATGGCACGTGGCAAAGCACACAAGTCAAAGGCATTAGTTCGACCAAAAATGTGCTGGACGCTAAGGCGATTGTGCAAGCACCTAGATGTGTGGGATGGACAAACAAGAGGCAAGGTGGACGACTGCTCACTATGAATGATTTTATGTAGCAGACAAAGCGACACTACATTCTGGCATGATTCCAAGGATGGTAGTGACAATGACAACATAATGTTAGATACGCTCAAATATTGGTTGCAATCCCTGGCGATTAAACGTGCAGCACAGTTTTGGCTATACTCAAGAATGCGGATTAGATATGTCTGGTGAGGTGACCAAATTGAACCTACCAATTCTAGTTGGGGCAAGAATAATGTTTAATATGCAAGCTTTCTTGTGAAGGAAGGAGCAGCATGAAGGTTGCATTTTTGAAGATTGATGATCAAAGCACTTGTGTATATGGAGGTTAATCGATAGTACATACAACACTGCCACAGTGCAGTCAAGACATTGCAGCAGTGAAAAAAATTCAGAGCACTTATCAAACAAGGACATGTATGCAAACAGCAACACAACACACATGGAGATGAGATGCAGTGCAACAATGCCCTTGTAGCCTACAATGTGTGGTTACTCAATATTTAGAAGCAACGGCACTACCACTAGGGCAACTAGAAGTGTTGTGCACGGGTGACGAGTTGACCGTAGTAGCAGCAGAAGGCACAGGCTGTGAATTTGCGGGGCGATCAGTTGTTGCGACAACAATGAACTGTAGACTGCCTAGGTTGAAGGGAACACAGTACGTTGGTCTGTTGGCTCTTCACTGATGTTGCGTAAGGGCCTATAATTTGTGCAGAAAGCATGTGGCCATCCATGGCTCAATCACAGTTGTAAGGTTGTGGGTGCCGACATTGCTCTTAAATTTTGCAAAAATGCGGGCATGACCAACTTGGTCGTCTGCAGTTTCACTTTTCTGTCACCACCAAAGAACACTGCCACTGGTGCAATTTTTTGGTAGGCTTAACATCTTTTAAAAGCACCTTAAAATAACATTGCCAATAATTTGTCATCAAATTGACAAAACACAAAGAACAGACCAGCTTAGCTAGCCTCCCCATTTTGCAAACAGAATAGCAACTCACTTTGAAGAAAATGGGCCCACATTGTCATCATGATTACTGAGGGCATGCAAAGCGTGGAATGCCAGATCACGACCTCCTCTATAAATTGGCGACCTGCTCATACCGGCCCTCTCTACGGCAGCTCGTGACTCCACTTTTGAAAGTCACGTGCTCGGGCAGTTGCCAAAAATGCCGCCACTACTTACCCCCATAGCAGACGACGCCACAACTAGAAATGGTCGAAACACTTCGGAACGGCGACCGCGTTGTTAGTCAGTACAGTGTGCCGTGCCTTGTGTTTTCGTTTTCTTTTATTTAAGTACTTGCAAAACTTTGTTAAAAATGGTTCTCTGTTCAATTAATGTGCCCTGACGAGGCCAAAATGTGTAGTAGACACCTTGACGGCTTGCGACTACATCGACCTAGCTCAGCACTGCCGACTGTTCCCAAGCACGGTTTTGTGTACGCACCGTAAAAACAGTTGCTACTGTCGCTCTGCGTAAATACGCATTCAATTCCACGCGTCCACCATCACGGCATCTTCGCTAATACAGTAGATATGCGGGATGAGAATAGCAATCGAAGCGCTGCGGTGCACAGCAAGTGGTTCTCACGGGATCTCGCCCTAGCTTACATGTAAAAATTTTTATCGCACTTTTATTTACTCTCTGCGGCATGCCATTTGAAGGTCTCCATGGCGAAGAAGTCTTGCATGATTCGTCACAGAACTAAGTTGAATATTTTGGCAAGTTTTGCGGGCGGGCGATTTACTCCCCACCCCCCGTTTGATATACAGAGGAGTGCAGAAACTCCAATGTGCAAATTTTAATTTCTCACTGCACACTCCGCCACACCCTCTGCGTCTCGGGTTACCGAGTTCGGATTTTCAATGCAATTATTCGTACCGAGTTACGAGATCAATTATGCTAAGGCTAATTAGTTCCCGGCATCTTTTTTTTTTTTTTTTCATTGCAATGAATTCAATCGTGAGCATTTCAGACGATTGGAATTTACCTGGTTCCCTTTTCAGGAATACTTTGCTGCACCTCCATCAGGAGGACCCTTCACTGCAGTGTCCCTCATAAACCATAAATTCAAAGTTAAACCCCACTACTTCAGAAAACACATCCATGTGTAGTTCAGTTGAACTAAGCAAAATGCTCATGCAGAAGGAACACACTTCACGCAATGTGAAATGAACAGATGTGTCAGGAAGTACATCTTATTGGTTCAAGCTCAAACTTTCAGCACCTTTCGAGACTTTGGCTTGGTGTTGCTCGGAGTAGTAAAGCCGCGAGCATCGAACGATTACAATGAACGCATCCTCTTTAGTCATACAGACTACTGTTTTGACAATATTGCTGGGAATGACATACATGCTATTACCGGCCGCTATCCTTTAACAGCACCTTACCTTCGCCTTGGCGAAGGTAAGGTGCTAGAGGAGGAGGTAAGGTGATAGAGGAGGTCGTGTGCCAGATTGGGAGCAGTACTGGGGCACTCCTGACAATCGTCTCATGGTAGACATTGTCTTATAACACATGCTAGGCATGTATATATGCTAAATGTTTTTAATGTGAGAAAAACTGCAAAGCTGGCCGGCAGCATATCGCAGCACCTTCGCCATCGGCGTCTGTCAAGCAAGGACTGGTTACGTAAATATTATTGCGTCGATGCTACCGAATAGGGCGGGCACAGAGGCGCCGCTCCAGGGCGCCGGTTCGCGAACTGGCCGTTGCCAAGACGCCGACGTGAATTGGATATTTCGAGCGTCTGCACAGCACGGATTTCACGGCGGTCTGCCACCACAGCTGCACCACTCGTTTCAAGCACAGAGCACGAACTGAGGCCTCATGGCGTTCTGCCACCACAGCTGCGCCATTCGTTTCAAGCACAGTACTTGAACCACACATTCAGCGCTGAACCGTGGGCGGTCGACGCAGTCACATTTTTATGACTTGTAGAGAGCAGCACGTCTCTCGACGTCCGTTATGCAAAGGCGGACGCGGTTCGCTGAACTGCACTGCCGAGGCGCTACGCCACTTCGACATTTCAATCGTCACCACCTCCGCATTGTCAAGGAACACGGATCACACAACGCAGGTTCTGTATTGCCAGAGCTCACCGAGGCCAAAGCCGCACTGCCACACAAGCACTACTCACGGCTTTCCGCCAAGTAACACAGAACCTACAACCAATACACAAGCAACGCAAGCACAATCACACACGCAATGTTGAACAACGCGCGGTCGGCGCGGGCCAGAGAACGATCACGCCGAGAACGAACACGCCATCCCATGCCGTCGTCACTTGGCGCCACCATCGCGCCTTCTCAAAAGTCCCTAAATGATCGTGTCCCTAGGTGCCTAGGATCTGGTCACGTGAGGGATTTTTGTACGACATTTAGACGCACGCGGCCACGCCACACCATGGCGCCACACTCATCTCAGCTTGAAGTTTTGATGATGATACTTTCATGGTTGCTTTTTATTCACGCGAGATGCTTTTACTGACGTGTTGTTCCTTGCACCCGCTGAAGAATAAAGTATGATTAATACGGGTGTCACACGGTGAGCGTTCCATCCTGATCGGGATCGAATTTCTAGGTCTTGATTAGCCCATTTGCTCAAGCTGTGGAAGGCAGCCAATCGCGGTCAAGCATCGGCCTCAATCGCGATCAAAAGTAGGTCACTCTATCAAAAGTGGGTGTGCGACACCGTTATTAAACGGTCCCAACATCTAAACGCTAACCTGCAGCGGTCATCCTCCTTCATCGCCTATGTCGTGCAGGCACGGTTTCACCGTTGTTCTCAACATCAGAGTGTCTAGTGCCGACCTGAGTCAAATGTTCCTGTGCTCTGTCCTCACAGCTGCAGTTACATCGAATGTATGCCTATATATATATATATATATATATATATATATATATATATTCATTATTCAAAATAACTTACAGGCCCATTGAAGGGCATAAATATGTATATTATGCCCTTCAATATATATATATATATATATATATATATATAATATCCTGGCAGCTTAACTGGTTACGGCGTCACGGTCCCTTATGTCAGTTAGTGCCCATCTATCCAACCATCCTTCTCACCACCCAAAGCAGTTTAGTAAAACGAAACCGAAACTACGCGAGTTTCTTGGAAGAAGGCGAGGGTCGGCCTTCTCGTTTTCACGTCACGTGCGTCTGCTTTGGCGGCTCTGCGCAAAATGGCAGACGCGGAGACCGACAGTCGCCGATCCGTTGATGACCGCTGCGACGTTAAGCCAGCAGCAATACCGGATGACGGTGCCGAAGGCGTCCCGCTGCAAACCGAGTGGACCTTCTGGCTCGACAAGTGAGTAATTTCCCTTGTCGAACAGAATCCGAGCGCGAGCGTACGCCGCCAACGTTCAAAGTGTCTTGCGCGCGTGAGCAAGCAGTTTAGGAAGGAGGGGCATTGCGGCTGCAGTGAGCGATTGTGTGTTTACAACCACATGATACAACGCAACCGACGCGGTCCTAAGCGCCGCCGAGGGCAGTGGCCGATCCGCGCGGAGAATTTCTTGCGTGGTTGCGACGTGGGTTGAAGATAAAATTCGATCGCGCATTTCTCGGCGAGGGCGTCACCTTCACCGTTTTGTTAACTTAGAGGTGCGCGAACGAGCTTTCTTCCGAAGCGACGGCAAGCATTGTTGAGCCCGCGGTAAAGAACGGGATAATTGTGTTGTTGCGCGTTTGTATTGCGTTGTCAGCGCTCCAGGGTGGGATTGATTGGATGTGTAATGTATACGGTTCTCGTTTGTTTCCTTGTCGTATGAGTTGTTTTCACGCATTCTCTTGACTTCCGACAGCTGCGGTCCATGCTTCATGCCGAATAGCGCATCGCTGCGAGGTTTCATTGTTCCAGCGCTTCTGCGGCTCTTCTGTAACAGTTCGTGCGCGCATTTCGCCGAGTGTGAGGCATTAATTTTGGGATTTAATGTTCGCTTATGTACTAAAATATAAATTAAAAAAAATGGTTATAATTTCGTTATCATTGCGCTTGCCTACTCGACGAGTACTGATTACGCCAGTTAAGTGATGAAGGGCAGGCTAATTGTTTTGTTTGTTTGTTAAAAGCGGCCCTCGCTTTGTCACTCAAAAGTACTGCTTCGCCGACACAAATTTACCGCACTCGCAATTCAACGCCTTTTTAGATTGTGCCTTGCAAATTATGTTAAAAGAATATTACTGTGCGATGAAATTACAAAATTTTTACATCTGCAAAAAAAAAAAAAAAACTCAACCTAAAATTAGTGTTTTACCATCCTCATCCTTGTGTTTGTATGAAGAACACAATAATTTAAAAGAACGGGGGTTACCAAGGCATGTTAATTAGCGTCATTGATCATCCCGTGTCGCGATTAGGAAGGAGGGGATATCTCACCTTCAGTATTTGTGCAACACACTATCTAGTATTCGAATATTGCAAAAATGGGATGCCCGACTGTATGGAGTTCCCGTTAGTGTCAGAGTCGACTAAGCCCTATGCATGTTTTCTCCGTACACGCCCTGGCTCTGATGTGATTGTACTTATTTGACATGTTTGACATCTGTTAATATATTGCTACAGCATGAGCCGGGCAAAGAGAAGAGGAAGATGTTAGCTGACGCAGCCTATGGAGTACGCCATCTTTTCTTCACCATCAAACTCATCCTTTTAATAAAGCCAGTTCAACCTTAAGCATAACAATATTATTAGAATTCTTGGTACGACTACTGTACGTTAGACCCTTGAGAAAGTGGGAAAGACAACATGGAACCCGGTGAAAGTAAGGAAAATTCCGTGCACTCGAACCACGAATAATTTTGTGTGGGCTCGAAAAATACACACATGCACACACACAAAAAATATATATATTTTAGCAAACAAGCGATCTGGGAGAATCTGCATGCAGTGTAGTTGGAGACCTAATTGATAAATTTGATGCACGTAGCACACCAAAACAAGGTTGTCTGGGAAGTGACAGTCAGGAGGACTGCCGATTAAATATGCAAGCGATGTTGGCACACTAACCACGAGGACCATCAAAGACGCACTATGGAGCAATGTTAAATTCTAGAGTTTTATGTGCCAGAGAAACCTCAATCTGATTATGGGGCACACCATAGTGTACGATTTCAGATTAATTTTCAACCCCTCTGGCATTCCTTAACTCGCACCTAAATCCTACACGAGCATTCTTGCATTTAACCCCCACGAAATATGGTGGGGATCGAATCCACGACCTTCGTAGAAATGTCGTACAGTGCAAGGGTCAGGGGCTGGGGCCGTATTCTGAAACGTTCGCCTAGGCGAAATTTCTTTTTTCGCTTTCAGGCGTGCGCCGATTGGCTGTTTTAGCAAAATTGGATGAGCTTATTGGGTGGTTGAGCCTGACGTCATTCAATTTAGCTCAACCAGCCAATCAGCGCACACGCTGATTTCGCCTAGGCGAACGTTTCAGAATACGGCCCCTGATGGTGACGACACACACTGCGCTGAATTCCAACAGTATTTTATTGCCATTGTGAAATCGTGTACATATACATGAGGGCGAATGCGTAGAAAATGAAAGGCAGACAAAAGGAGTGTTCTAACAGCCAGTCATTTGTGACGTGAAAAAAACACACATTACTATCACTATCTGTTCAGATACATGACTTCACTACGTGTCAGCACGATAGAGGGGGAACTAACACCAAACTACCCAGGTTTCTGATGAAATCTGCTTCTATTATTTCCCGCGTGAGCTGTAAGCTTTGTCTCACCAAAACTTCCATATTTTCAAAGAGGGGCACGCAGCCGCAATCCCGGCAATGGATGCCCAAGTGGCCTTGTCCTGTGTTTTGAGCGTTGTTGTAGTGCGCTTAAGAAGCTGTTCTATGGCAGAAATTAAGGCCATAGGGTATCCAGCACAAGAAAGGCGACCAAATGTGACGAGCTCGCTCAGTCGCGGTGCCAGCCTGATGAAAGGCACTGGTTTGCAGTGCTCCCGTATGTTCATGTTGTCTTCCATCATCTAAAGAAGATTGGGCAGCACGCAGGAATCACTGTGGTTTTCTTAGCTCCGGAAAAGCTGGCTCTGTAAACGCATCAGTGTGCCTACATTGCATCAGATTTTTTGCTCTGTTGAGCACAGAAAACGTTTTGTGACAAGCGCAACTAGTGTGGTTTACCAGATTCCCCTGTTATGCGGCAGTAAATATGTTGGACAGACCGGCAGGTGCTTGAATGATCGCTTAAGGGAGCACTGCAACAACGTTCACAACACAGGACAAGGCCACTTGGGCATCTATTGCCGGGATTGCAGCTGCGTGCCCCTTTTTGAAAATACGGAAGTTTTGGTGAGACAAAGCTTACAGCTCACGTGGGAAATAATAGAAGCAGATTTCGGCAGAAATATGGGCAGTTTGGCATTAGTGCCCCCCTCTATCGCGCTGACACCTAGTGAAGTCATGTATCTGAACAGATGGTGATAGCAATGTGCGTTTTTTTTTTTTTTTTTTTCACGTCACAAATGACTAGCTGTTAGAGCACCCTGTTTTTCTGCCTTTCATTTTCCGTGCATGCCCCCTCATGTATATATACACACATGATGTGGCAATGGCAATGAAATATTGTTGGAAGTCAGCGCGGTGTGGGTCGTCTCTCTCAGCCCATGTCCTTTGTGCTGTACGACGTTTCTACCATGAATTACGAACTAGCCCAAGCCATCACTCTTCTCCACGACCTTGAGCTCAGCAGCGCAACATCGTAGCGACTAAGCTACCATGGTTGGTGACAGAGCAATGTTGAAGGGCAACTCAGGTGATTTTTTAACCACGTTTGACTGGTGGTGGTTTTTCAAAACCTCTGGGCAACCTGTCAAGTCTAAGGTCGTTCACTTCGCATAAGAATTAATTTTACATAAGAAAAATGAAACGTCATGCAGATCCATACACAGTAAAAATGGTCCATCATTAAAGTTCGGCTATCAGTTTGAAATCTTCGCAAAATAAGCGTTCAATAACTTGAAGTATCTTGATGGCAGTGGCCACTTGCGCTTGGAAAGTTGGCAGTGCACAAACGACTTGGACTACCCGTATAACCTAATGCATGGTCCGCATTGTCGTCATGCTCAAAACATCCTTCCGCCAATCTGTACTCCTAGCTGCACTCCCTTTCGGTTTCCAGCCTAGTCTCTGTATGTCATTACAAGGGCTGTTGTTGGCTCAGACGGGTACGGGCCAGTTATAACTTGACAAAGAACCCTCTTACAATGAATAGTATAGCATGTTCAGACCTAAGAAACTCTTAGTGGCGCAACAGATTTCAGTCAGTTATTGTTAATCGGGCTGTTATATTCTGCAAAAGTACTTGCTTGATCAGGCATGTGCTTGCTTTAGCTTACCCTACCTCTTGAGTGGTTTATAAGTGCAGTATATGTGCTTGTTTGCTGACTTGTTTGCTGACATGTTGAATTGCGTTATATTGAATTGAAAATGGAATGCGCATTCCTGTTTTGTGTTGCAGAATAGAGGGGCGAGGTATCTCAGCTGCAGAGTACACGGCCAGTCTCAAGAAAATCTACACTGTGAACACTGTGCAGGTAGGCTGACAAAGATTTGTGTGAGGTTTCCCTTCTCGGTTATCTGCTTGACTTTTCAAACGGAATAACGAGGAAGTACTGGGAGGAGAGAGGGGGCTTCATGATAGCTTCAATGAAAGTGTCCTTCAAGGGGCCCTATGACTTCCTTAGTCTGGATTGACTGCCGATTGATGTGTTGCCACAAATCAGAAATTTGGTTGCTGTGCCTTACATTGTCAGCAGCTTCAGAAGGGTCAGCTTGGTATTGCATCATCCAGGTATGTGCTGCAAAATTGTGTGAGAACTATGCACACATGACAGATGTATATGAAGTTGTAGTATGTCATGTAGGGCTTCGTTCCTTTAGATGTTTTCTTTTGCTGCTTTCTGCATCTATTGCTTTTTGTGCTATCTCATCTGCATAAGTGCATTACCTTGCGCCCTTCGAAGAATGGAAGTATAGCATGGCTTCCATAGCATGGGGGGCCCGCACCCTTACTATTCATGATGACAGTGTTTCGTGCGTGTGTAGTTTTCACCTGTGACTTATTTGCAGGTGTATTTTGCTCAATTGTGTCTGGAGCTTAGGAGCAAAAAACACTTGTGTCATCATAATGTAGTTTGTGCGGCACTCACATATAGACGAAGCGCAAGAAGGTACACACAGGACATGCGAGAAAACACGCTTAGTTTTCTATCTTAACGCAGTTTATTTCTTGTACACAGAGCTCTTTTCACAGCGCATGTCCTGTGTGTACCTTCTTCATCCAATTTTGAGCGCTGCACAAACTACATCGTGAATGCATACCAACTCGTTCAGTTTTCTACTTGTGTTGTCAATGGCCCCTTGGAGAAGATTGGAACCAGTTATTTTATTTTGTTTCATTTGTTCCATCCTAAGGGCCTGAATGAATGTAAAATATGCAGATAACCTTGAAAGCTCGAAAAGTCTTGCTGTTTAAAAAAATTAAATAAAATAATAGTGAAGGAAGCGACCTTGTCACATTAGCTCAGTGGCTATGGCATCGCGCTGCTGAGCTCAAGGTCGTGGATTTGATCCTGGCCACAGTGATCGCATATTGATGAGGGCACAATGCAAGAGCACTTGTGTGCTTAGATTTATGTGCACATTAAAGAGCCCTGGGTGCTCAAAATTCAGATCATGGTTTTGGCATGTACGACCCCAGAATTTATATATATTTTTCTTTGTGAAGGTGCATTTTTATGTTTCCACCTACGAGCTCCTCATTGACAAAGCAAATGAGCATAAGGCTGTGCCCTCTTCTTCTCAAGGGCGAGGTGAGCTCATCCGTATGCGATTGTGCTGTATTGAGCTAATGAACATTTTCAATGTCAGTCCAAATGTTTAGCAAGGACACACAAGTCGCAGAATAACGCTCGGTTTTGTAATTGTTGACCGAACTAAGCAGTGCCTGAAAAAACATTTCAGGAACTGCATTTTTATAACATTTAATTTCCTCCAATCTTGTTAATGCCTTATCATTCGCTCTTGAAGTGAGCAGCACGGAAAAATACTGCATACGAAGGCAAGTAAGATGGACTCAGCGCTACTGTGTGTGTCAATCTCTGTCTCCGTCTCCCTTGCCTTCATGTTCAGTCTTTTTTCGTGCTACTCGCCTTGAGAATGCATTACCAACTCGCCCGGCAAACCATCCTTCTTATCATTCATCCTGCCGAGTGGCCAATCCAAGCTATCGCTTCGGAGTAGCTTTGTGCTAGACAAATACAAGGGGCAGAAAGAGCAGAAAATAAAAATGAATCGTTACGAGATATGACCTTACATTATGAAGTATAACTCTTCCAAGTGTGGTGCTTTCAAATGAATCATTTTTGCAGTTTATTCTTTCTTTATTTATCACACAGACCTCCTTAGGCGAAATGAATGGTCATTTTTGTTTAAATGGGCATCATTTGTTGGAAAAATGTTTGCTAGGGAAACAGTCAAGCCTGATGCCCCATTTGCCAGTGAGGTGTTTTACATCTTTTGTGCAGCTGGACCTCACTTATTTGATTCACCGTTTACTGCTGTTTATTTTTTAGCTGGAAGGCATGTTTCTCAAATGCTAGTACTATTGTCGACATCCTTCTTGAGATTTAACTGTGCAAAAAGAAAGAAAGCTCGTGCTCTTTAGTAGTACTTTTTTATTCGAGTAAGAAGTATACACACAAAATCGTGCACAATGCATTTGAAGCCCTTGCTCAAGGCTTGTTGGGATGCATACTAGTAATAACACTTCTATCCCAGCTGGCCTGCTTAGGCTACACAGGTTAATTTCGTCGGCTAGATAATTGTTCTATGACAGGAAATAAGCTACAGAATAAATCACTGTCAGTCCATAAATGTCCATTGAAAAAGATATGTTCCAGCGATCTCCAGTTACCTATATCTTCTGTCAGCTGATTCCAACTCATGCCTGCCAATTCCCGAATGTCATTACAACACTTAGTCATCTGTCATCCTTGACTGCATTTCCCTTCTGTTGCCACCCATTCTATTACTCTACTGGACCACTGGCTATCCACTCTATGCACTGCACGAACTGCCCAACTCTAATTATTCTTTTGAATGTCAAGTGCAATCTAAGCTACCCCATTTACTCCCTAATCCATGCAGCCATCTTTACATCCATTAACATTACGCTTATCATTTTCTGTTTCATTGCTCATAGCCCTGTCTTTAGCTTCCTCCCAGGCTTCTTTCTTATTGGCCACGTTCAAGTCCTGTAAATCACGTGCAGAATGCAGCAATTATGTGCTTTTCTTGTTGAGGATATCAGTAAACTGCCATTTACAGTTGAGAATGCCTATCATATAGACTTCAACCCATTTAAATAACACAAATGAAATGAGGGAGACTCAAGGGGATAGAGATTCTGTGAATGGAGTGACTGGGAGCAGCCATTGTGTTTATGACCTCTCATGGCATCTCAGCAACTGGCAGCCCAACTTGTCCAGTGCCTACAGCTGCATATTCCGTCCCCAGCTGTAGTAGCTGTGTTCTGATGAAAGCAGACTGCTAAAATTACCATGTGCCAAGGTGTTGGCACAAGAGCATCTCATGATCTAAAAAAAAAGTAAAGCTCCATACTACAGTACGTCTCATAGTGCTGGTTAAGCTGTGGGACATGCGAGTCCACTTAGTACTCATTCAAACAGTCAGTTGGTCATAATAATTCATTTGTAACTCGAGATCTGAAAATCCAATCAACGTTAGCAGTTAGTACTTCGTGGTGCAGGTGCAGCTGCCATACAAAACTCAATCATTCTCTCGATCAGTCTCTTTCGGGGTTATGGTGTGCCTTCAAAGTGAGAAACCTGATCAGCCAACGAGTCTTGGTTTTATTGCTTCTATTGTACTGTGCCACTCATGAGACCTCTCATAGCATCTGTGATGCCATTTTCAGGAATGCTGACTTAAGCTACTAAACAAGCTCAGTTGACATTTTCTTTCCATTGCGTCAGCATGCAGGCAAGCATATGAAATAATCCGAGAACACCTAAGCACTTCTTATGAGTTGTAAATGCAATGTCCAATTGAACACCGCTAAGCGGTCTTAAGTTTTGCGCTGTGAGTAATGTACCATAGCAGTACGTGCTGCCCGAGCCAACAAGCAGCAGCAGCAGCCTTCGGTGCCAACACCGCATTCCACTCACGTCCTGCGCGACTAGAGGCCGAGGAAGCAGCAGCGGGGCACCAAGGCCGGCAGGCACTTGCAGTAGCTAAGCCCAGTGGGGAGAGAGAGATACGGACTGCACGCTGGCTTCCGAGAGTGAGGGTAATGTGGGCTCCCTTCGCACAACACCTGGCATGCTAGTGCAGCCAGCAGGTGTGCCCTTTCACCCACTCTTCTGCGTCAGGTGTGCTTGTGACCTGGCTCACAACCAGTGGGAATTTAGGTGCCGTTTCGCTGCTACAGACGCCGGCTTTTTCACTCAATGGGCCATTTGACGCTTTCGCATCAAAAGCAGGCAAGGGGGCAATTGTTGTGTTGTGCTTGATCTGCGCTGTCACAATGTATACATTGCAACCAGTGCTAATGACATGGTGAACTATTATGCTATACACTAAAGACACATTACCATGAGTGAACATTGTGCCCTGTGTGTTTCTCTCTTGTTTGCCGTCTCAACAGCTTGCGACGTCGTGCTTTTTCTGAAACAGCTAGCCAAGCGTTCCTCTTCGGCTAGTCCACAATTTTCATATAGGCATGCTGTGCAGCCATAGTCATTAATGTATTGATCTTCATGTCTAAAAGTTACATATCATAAGTGGTGTCGTTTTAAATGGCAACATTGAAGTAACTTTTTTATTTCGTAGGTTCTCCGATGTGCATTTGAATTTTGGCACTTCACCATTTTTACAACATTAGTACCGATCAGAGATTTGCTTTCTGTGACTAGGTGCAAAACCCAAAAGATTTTGCCAGCAGTTGTACACCATAGCTGCTCAATTGCTGCAATGGGCAGCAGTCGCCACACTTCCCGATTTTATCATATTGTTGAAGAAAGCAGCATTACGAAAGCTAGTGCTAAACAAAGGTACTAGTGTGCCTTCGGCTAGTGTGACAAACTGCGTGCTTTCAAACAGAGGGTGAGAAACGTGCTTCTAACCAGCCTAATTCGCTTTCGTGTTTTAACCTGGTGTGACTGTGCAGGGTTTCTGGGCAGTGCTGCACCACATTCCAGATGTGTGTGAGCTCGGCATGCGACACACGTACCACCTGATGCGGGGACAGCGGCGGCCCCTTTGGGAGGACCCGGAAAACCAGCGTGGGGGCACCTGGCGCATCCGATGCCACAAGAAGCACACGGTAAGCATTGCTGTGCCTGCTACCTCAGAATTTTGGTTGCATTCATTCGCCAATCACCAAGAAAAGAGGCAAGATCTTCTCAAGAATAACTTTTGCACCAGATGATGTCCAGTGTCAGGTTATGCACAGGATGACTTTACAGATCTTTTTGATTGAACGTAATATTTGCAGCGCTTGCACAATTTTTGGTAGAGTTTTTTTTCTTCACCAGTACGAAGTTCTTTGATCCAACCAAAATGTGTCCCTCAGTGCCATTCTAGATATGTACTGAAAGCCCTGTCACCCCTGACAGCACATATCAATACCCGAAAAAAAAAATGTTTATTTTCTACCTAAATGTGCAAAACACATTGATAATAAGCATAATAAATAAAAAAAACAAATATTTCGCCAGAAGGTTTTCAGCAAAATGCGGGAAACACCTGGCAGAAAATTATACGTGGGCTTCACGCCAAGCTACCTATGGACACGTTTGGAATTTGTGCAGACAGCTCTCATCATGTGTGAATGATAGGTGTACATTTCATTTGCATTACATCATGTGTGTGACACCACTGCAGACGGAGATGTTGCATCCGTCTGTCTTTTCTGATTGTGCTTTCAAAAGAAAGCGAGTCGTGTGCAAAGTTCTTCCTTGTTCTGTGTTCCTGCTCTAAAACAACGAATGACACTTGCTGCCCGTCATTTAATGTTGGCTGAAGGCATGTAGCAAGAAACTTCGTTATCAATATCTAAACTCAGCAAAAGAAATAATTTTTTTCTGGTATCTTGCCTGTAGGCAACACTTGTCGACAAAGGGTTAATCTTTCCTTTGCATTGAGCCATAATTCATGCAGATGTCAAACTGCGGGCATGTCAAACAGATGTCAAACCCCCAGTACATAACCCAATGCGAGGCTATGGATTGAATTACTTTGGAGATCCTTGCAACTTAACGGCTCATTTGCTCTCATTAACCTGTAATGAGTGTCTGATGCTGCATGTGTGGCAGCTGTGATGTGCAGACAGTCATAGGACTTGTTTTGTCTTTATTGCTGACACGTTTATGAAACATGATGTGCTCTTTCACCCTAGAAAGTAGATCGATCAGTGCATTCGTCTTTAGTGGTATTGTCATGTGGGTGTGACAGCACACGGGCAGGTAGAAACTGGGAATACACTGTGAACAGTCCATTTGTTGAAGTGTCCATGAATTTGTCATAGGGGGGGGGGGGTTCGACAGGGACGATGGCAAAAAGGGCATTTGGTGGTTATCAAATCGAAAGTTGCTGCCTAGCATTTAGCCGCTTGTATACTAGCATTCACCGAATCTTGTGACTGTGCTCACAGCAACAAGGTAAATTCCCGAACATGTCACATTCATGTATTAGTGTGATTTCAACGAGACACGAGGTTCATGTTTTTCGGAAAGGACTGACAACATTTAAGAATGAAGCATTATGAGGCACCACAAGTGCATTTTCACGCAACAGCAGAAACCTAGCAGCCTGGCGAAAGTGAATGAGCGAAACTGAATGAAACTCACATGGTAGTATTAAAGGCAACAGTGGGAGTTTAGCTCATTCAATTTGAGTGTCGGATATACAGTAGAACCGCGTTGATACGATCCCGTCTTGTACGATATTCCAGTGCCAATGTTCGCGATCAAGAACCCAAAAAGTTACCCAATAGAGTTATGCTTCTTTTTTGCCGGTTGTTACGTTCCTGGAAAACATGATCTTTCAGCACTAACGTTCGTTACATTGCCAAACTACGATCATATCATACATTTTCCCGCTGCTAGATCCCATGTAAACAAGAAAAGGTACAAGACGTGTGAACAGTAGAACAGTAGCTGCCCACAACAGCAGCTTCCCCGCAGTACTCACCCGCCCTTGTCATGTGAAAACACCAGCATGCACTCTGTTTTCTATTGCAATACCAGCAAATTTCCTCGCGGGTGCACCACTCCCCCCCAGAAGGTTTGAAAAACTATGGTGGCCGCTTCTGGTGCGGCACGTCAAGAACGTGCTGGGCCAGGAGGCATGAGCCTATCAGGACACTCGGACTCGGCCTTTAGTTCCTGCTAATAATAGTTCGGTGCTAATAAATGTTATTTCTCTCTCTCTCCTCGCGGGTCATCGCACGCTGCATTTACAGCTACCGCCACCAACCCTGTTGCGATAAGCCTTCATCTATGTGTCACTGCATGCTTTTAAAAGGTGATGACCCAAACGCATCGTCGTTCCCTGCTGCAGGCTGTGTGAAATCAGGAGCATGTTTCACTCTGGCGGAATGATATTCTGGCGAAGCCCACCAGCTCGAGTCAGCTATATTTTTTAGCGAGTTTGAATCTTTGCCAGTTAGTTTGTTTTTTCTTGAATACTACGAACATGGTTCTACAGTAAAACCTCGTTAGTTCAGATTTCACAGGAACAAAAGAATGTCTGAGTTAACCAAATGTTGAATTAGCTAGGTTATCGAGAAAACAATAAACAAATGCTTACTATGTCAACACGCTTTTATTTGCTGCATGAATCGGCAAACTCTGCTTCTATTTTGCTTAAAGGCAGTGCGGAATCTGCAAGTCTCGTCATCTCGTGATTGGTTGGCTCTCGCAGCAGCGAAGGCCTCGCAAATTTCTTCTCAGCGCGGTTGAGGGCTGCGTCTTCATCTTATACACACTTTTCACTACCATGCGCATATGCTGATTACTTTTTTTGTGAGTGAGCAGGTTGCCAACACATTGGCCGTCCATCACAATATAGCCAGTGCTCTTCATCCTCGACAGCTTTGCACTCAGTCAGCACGAAACTACTGTTTGCCGCAACCGCTGTGAAACGAAATCGCGGTTGCTATCGACATGATCATGGATGGCGACTGCATAGTTATGAAGGCACGCGGCCCATGCAGTGGTATGCGCAGCGGCAAACACAACAATAAAGTTTGAAAGGGCCCCTGAACCACCTCCACTATTTTTTTAACATTTCAAGTAAACACGCGCTTTAGTTCAGAATGCCATCACGATCAACAATGCCAAACACTGCAGCGCTACGCTCTGCAGGCGCGCCACAAAAAAAAAAAAAATGCCGTGCTCCTCTCCGAGCCTTTCCGGTATCCCCAGCGGTCGTCGTGACGTCACCAGGGCGCATCTGGTGATGTCACCAGGGGTGATGATGTCGATTGGTTGAACAAGAACCTACGACTTCCGGCTAGTCTGCTAGCAGGTATGCACGCTCCCTGCTCTTCCTCGTCGTGTTGGTCGCTTGTGCACACTTGCAAATCAGTAATTACAGCCCGCAACGCAAGTGCCAAATGGCAACACAGTTGTGCTTATCGGTCTGATTAGCCGTGCAAACATAGTGCGACAGTATTGGCCCTTCAAAACGTGCGCACAACACAGGGTCCACAGTGGCACACTTCGAATGAGCACGGCAGCAACAGCGGGTAGCCGAGAAGCGCGAAGTTGCGGCTAAGGCCCATCCATGTTACTGGCACGATAACTCACCGAATGTCATTTGCCATTCGCGGGCCGCCGTTCGACGGCGGTTTTGCTCACGAACGGTGAGATTTCTTGACCTTAGAGAGGATGAGACTGGGACCCATTTATGCGGTATCCTCACCGCTGCTGTTAGCTCGACGGAGCCGGTATCGTTGCTAGGCCTTTTCAGGTTCACTTCAAAGCTAAAGGAGACGGCATTTCGGAATGCATTACCGACGCTCACAAGCTGCACTATTTTCTTACCGTTGTTGTTGCTCTTCGCAATAATTGTACACAAAGAAGAAAATATGCTTATATTAGCAGCGCCATCGGATGCGATGTGAGCATAGCTGAGCCAGTCGTCTGCTGTGGGTAGCCGTGCACTGCAGCTGAGCTCGACAAGTATCGGAGCTCTCGTTCGTGTTTAATGTTTGACAGTGGATATTGTTTTTCATAAAATGTACAATTTAGGTATCACTTTATCTAGCGGAAACCATTTTGCTTGGTATAGAAGCTGCAGCCGCTGTTTGCGACACCGGTGGCAGAGGCGGGCAGCTTCGCGCTCGTCGATTGGCCCGTCAGTCTTGCGGCAGGCGGTGCAATTTCTCTATGGTAGTGCGGCGGCCGAACTGCCATCTACTTCGGACACCTCTCGCGCGGCAGACACTCTATGGCACTGGAGGCCAGTTCGCCGCTAGCATGGACGTGCCTTAACCGGAAGTGGACAGTGTTTTGAAAAGCACATTGGCAATGACGTATGTCACGTGACATTTGGAGAAGCACTCTGCAAGGAGGAGAGACCAGCCGACGAACGGAGCATAGCGACGGAAAGAGCAAAACGAGCGAGGGTGACATTTCGATCATCAAACGCCTGTAATTCCGCTATTACGGCACCATTTCGAAAAATTCTCGCGGCTATGTGTTCGTTGTAGACTCGTGCACAGCTGTGACACCACAACTAAATTTCGACCTTTGGGTGATTTAGGCGCCCTTTAAAGGCAGAAATCAGGACGAGGCACTCCGTTGTTGCTTTCATGCACAAATGATCTCCAATGATGACTATGGCGATGTGGACTCAGCAGCTTTGTTTCGGTTGGACGCTAGTGCCGTTCTTGCTTTGTTGCGTTGCTCATTTGTGGCGCTCTGCACTCATCGCGCTCCGAGAGTTGTCTGAATTAACTGATGTGCAGCCAGATATGTCCAAATGAACGAGAGTTTGATTGCATGAAATAATGTATACGCCTGCCAGGACCAGAAGATGTTTGAATTATGCAGTTTTCCTAGTAGCGAGTGTCAAGTTAACAAGGTTTTACTCTACTGTATATCTATTTTTACAAAAACAGGCATTTGCTACGTTCTTGCATTGTTTGTAAATGAGTGCCTAATAAACAGTAGATGTGTGACTTAAGACATAAATGCATGCCTCTTGTTGCAGCCAGTGGTATGGAAGGAGCTTATATTGGCTGCCATCGGAGAACAGTTCGCAGAAGATGTGCGGCCAGGTGAGAATTAACTGTTCAATTCCTTTCCTGCTCCTTTTGCCTTGTGTCAAGTGGTTTAGTTGATGACTTAAACATTTTCTGGCTGCCTAGTGCAAGATGAATCCACCTGTAATATGCATAGACATGTTTCTGGGTACGCACATTTTTGGGTACACACATCTATAACTGGATTTTTGAACTATTAACCCCTTAACTGCTGATGACGAGTTAACTCATCATGAACTTTCCGCAATTTTGGCACGTGTATATGTGCCGATTCTTGTAATTTGACAAATAAAGAATATAAAATAATAATAATACATAATAAAGAAGATTTTTGCTTTTTTTTAAACCAAGGTCGTTAAAAATGCAATAAACATTCATGGTACAGTCGACTTCTATTAATTCGACCCTGGTGGGACCGATAAAATTGATGGGATTATCCGGCGGGTCAGATTAAACAAGATGCAGAAAAAACACCAATATACACGGCTGATTCACATGGCAGTATTTGCCCAAAGCTAACAAGCCCCCGAATCAAATGTGCACCCACTTTCTGGGTGTCCAATGTCGAAAATTAACGTTGAAATAACAAAGCTCCTAAACAAAGCATCAATGTAACTCACACCCGATTTTCTAGCAAGAAAAACGGCCAAGAATCTAATATGGTGTTGCACAATAGTGGGTGGTTTTCTGAAGATAGCTTTGCCACAATACATTGCTGTTATGCAGTAAAGCATACAAACGCTGCAAATGTGTTTTTAGTTTCGTGTTCCGTTGCACTCCATAGGCAATGTTTGGCCCAATTTTCTTGAAAAAAAGAAGGCACGCATTAGAGTAGAATAAATACAACAATCAGTCGTTGCGAGCTATGGTTGTTGCTTGAAAATCCTTTTAGAGCTGACTGGACAAGTTCAAATTGACCAGCAAAGGCCAATTTTAGGATCAAAATAACGAAAGTTTAGGCCCATAGAAATGCATGGGCGCCGGCAGAGACTTTCGGTCAAAATCAAATTAACAGAAAATTCTAATTAACCGGAGTTGAAATAATGGAAGTCTAAACTGTCATATATTTTAGAAAGAAATGCCTGCAAAATATGCAGGTCACAACTAGAATTCTGCACTTGTAAAAATTTGTCATGGCTGTTAAGGAGTTAAGGAACACATATGTGCTCCTTCTGAACTAATGAGCCGCCAGTATTAAGCAAGTCTGAGTTTTCTGAAAAGTTTAACACCTTTGAAATGTGTTTACATTCAATCAAGAGCACTTAGCTATAAGGCACCTTGAAATAGGATATTTCACAGTAGAAACATCCTGCTGAACAAGTCTTTTCATGATGCATGTTTAATGTGCCGTAATTTGATGGCTTGGAGTGATCCATATATAAGGTATCTGATCATGTCTGCGTAGGTTTGTGCGTGAAAAGCACAAAGAACCAAGTACATTCAACTTTGATAATGTGACCGCAGACTAACAAAGTGAAGTTTTTACTTGACATTGAAGCAGTGCAAACATGACATTTTCGATGTGTCATTCATTTTCGATAAATGGAGGTGGAAACCCTCTAAACCCTAGAAGAAATACTGCCAAGTATCAGAGCGTCCTAAGTAATTTAGTACTGTGCTTTTTTTCTATTAACCACTGCTTCTTTACGATAACCATCCTAACCAGGATGGTGGATGAAACATGAAAACATGACACACTAGCGCAGCCAAAAAAAATTCACGCAGCACTCCTTGTTTATGTTTTTATGAGCATGATTATCATGCTGGTAATTAATGCCAGAAAATGTTTCTCTATGTCATGACTTCACAATAACGTCAAGGGCACCAGGTCTGGCATTTCAAGACCAACTTCAGTATATACACTCGAACGTTTTTATAACGAAGTCGAAGGGGAAGCCGAAATTACTTTGTTATATCAATTACTTCGTTGTAGAGGCTATTGCCCTTTACTGCAGTACTACACTTGAACCTCGTTATAACGAAATGGGATATAATGAAATAATGGATATAACGAAGTAAATGAAATTCCCCTTGAAATCCCCATAGAGATCCATGTATTTAAATTCTTGATTTAACGAAGTGAAATTCTTCTGCCAATGGATATAACAAACTAAATTCATCTTCGAAACACTCGAACCTCGTTATAACAAAATGGGATATAACAAAGTAAATGAAATTCCCCTTGAAAGCCCCGTAGAGATCCATGTATTTAAATTCTTGATTTAACGAAGTGACATTGTTCTGCCAATGGATATAACAAACTCAATTCATCTTCGAAACCAAAAAATACCCCACCATTGCACGCCGAGTGCATCGCTTTCTGCGGGTTCGGCACTCGTTTGACGAGGCAGTTCAACACTGCCGCATGGAATACATCGAGCAACACTGGTCTTTCCTAGCGCCGTCCGCGCGTAGCTGCACACTAGTGCACAGGCCGCAGCTCACTGTCACACTTCTCCAGTGACCTCATTCTCTTGCGCGTGCCTGGCTGCGCGAACCGCGCCATGCAGCGCCCAGGCAGGCGCAGCTGGGTGTGACTCTGAGATCTCCTCGGTACAATCTTGGGGGCCACACGCAAGTTGCGCCATGCTGCGCGGCTACTTTCCATGGTGCTAAAGATTAGTGCATTAACTTCTTCCTCTACAGTGCACTGCGCCGTGCAAGGACTTGCAGCTGAGCCTGGCCTCAGAGACCTCCCCGGTGCATCCTCATGGGTCACGCCCAGGCCGTGCATTCACTTCTCCCTCTCCATGCGGTGTGCTGCGCAGGCTGGCAGCTGAGAGTGGCCTCCGAGGTTGCACTGGCATCGGTGCAATCTCGGAGGCCACAAGCTGGCCGAGCCGGCGTGCTGAAGTTCGCTTGCGTCCTCGATCACACAGCGGAACACTGTGTTGTGTGCCACATGTTGCTCGACCACGACGAGCTAAGGGGAAAGCTGACATGAAAGACCATCACAATGGAACAGAAGGCAGCTCTCTAAGGGCTGTCACGTCAGGTGCTAAGTCGCGTGCTGCATACGCCGAAGATTCTTTTGTTATTTTATTCAAGTTTCATCGCATACATGGCCGTGGAGTGGTTCCGCGGGCTGCAAAGCTGTCTTCTTATTTCCATGTTTACATTTGTGCACCCCATTGGCCATATATTACAGAACATGGCAATAATAGATGTAACGAAGTAACAGATAAAGTGAAGTAGTTTTGGCTCTCGTTCAACTTCGTTATAACGAGGTTCGAGTGTATGTATGCTCAATGGTGTGCACACCTTAAAACATGCAAAGAAGACTACAGCTCTGCCACCTATGTGATAAATTTTAATAAAACAACAGCAAAAGAATCTGTAGCATGTATAACAGGTGACTTTTTGGCACCTGACGTGACAACCTTTGCTATAGCGTCCTTCTGTTCCAGTGTGATGGCCTTTCGCTTCCGCTTTCCTCTTGGCTCGCTCATACGAGGTCTGTTAGGAAAGTATCCGACCTTATTTTTTTTGCGACCACCTGATGGATATGAAACAAGCACGCTTGCATCAGCCACCTTGAACCTTCGTGTGAATGCGCAAATTTTTTCCCGCCTGCCGATAGCTTCAGTCGCTGGGACACAGCGTTTGAGTGAGGTAGTGCGCAGTGCTCTCGTCGTCTTTTTTTTTTTTATTGCAAGGAAAATGGCGGAGTGACTGGAGCAGCGCTACTGCATGAAATTTTGCCAGAAACTGGGCGACAGACAAGTGGAAACCATTCGGAAGACTCAGACAGCTTTCAGTGACAATGCTATGAGCAGCACACAGATTAAGGAGTGGTAGAACCGGTTTAAAGACGGCTGCATATTGGTGGAGAGCGAGCCACGCTCCAGTCGGCCATCAACATGCCGAAATGACCAGGTCATTGCCGAAGTGAACGCTGTGGTGATGCGGGACTGTCGTGTGACTATCCGAGAAATTGCGGAAGAGGTGGGCATCAGCACTTTTTCTGCACATTCTATTATGACCGAAGATTTGGCCATGAAGAGAGTTGCGGCGAAATTCGTGCCGAAGCTGCTCACGGTGGTGCAAAAGCAAATTCGTGTTGAAGTCTCACAGGACATGCTGGATTCCACAAACAGTAACCCCGACTCATGATCACTGGTGACAAGTCTTGGGTGTACGGGTACGACCCGGAAACCAAATCCCAGTCGTCACCCAGACCAAAGAAGGCCCGCCAAGTCAAAGTGATGATGACTGCTTTCTTCGACTCCTGCGGTGTGGTACACCACGAGTACGCACCACAGGGTCAAACAATCACCAGAGTACTATGGAGGGATGTTCTCCGTCGCCTACGTGATGCTGTGCGGCGCTAGACACAGGAGTTGTGGTTAACAGGAAATTGGCACATGCATCACAACAATGCTCCTGCACATTCCTCGTACTTGATTCAGACTTTTTCGGCGAAAAACCAGACTCCTGTAGTTCAACAGGCTCCTTACTCTCCTGATATGGCCCCCTGCGACATCTGGCCGTATCCCAAAATCAAGAGGCCATTGAAAGGAGCACGATTTCAGACAAGGACATTATGGCTGCAACGACAGCTGAGCTAAACTCTATTCCGAAAGAGGCCTTCTTGGAATGCTTCTAACAATGGCAGCACCGCTGGGAGAAGTATGTGGAGCCCTAAGGAGACTACTTTGAGGGTGATTAGGTTTCCAACACTCCAGTTATGCCAGTTTTTTTTCTTCGGCCAAAGGTCGGATACTTTTCTAACACACCTCGTATTGTCGTGAAACTGGCGAAACTGCGACGTGGTTGAAGGGAGTAGCTAGCTCGCTGCGATGCAAACGAAGTCCGTCATTTTCGAGCAGCACATGGAAGACAATATGGTGCGCCAACCACGCAGCTGGGGCGATATTCTCAGGCGACCTCAGGGACTTTCAGAGATAGTTTCACTTTTGCCAGACTTCGCAAACCCATCGAAGTATACGGCCGACACAGCTTGGCAAAGTGCCAGAAACATTGTCGGCCGTATGTGTGGATGTGTTCGGCATGTGAAAGTGAAACTATCTGATCCGCTGTCCTCTCGTGGCCCGCGGCTGCTGTGGTTCCACTGTGTGAAGGGGGCAGTTTGGCTTGGCCGGCTCGTGCCAATTTCACGCAGTCTTGAAGGTCAGGCCTAGCTGCATCAGCCAGGGTGGCACGCTACAGTGAAAGAGAGTAGTGAAGGCACTAGTTTTAGCATGCCGTGTGCAAGCATCATTATTGATGTAAGGTGCGGCGCAGCTACGTGGGGCCTCTGAGATTCGTAATCTCAGAGGGTGCCGCAGCAAAAGAGCGGTGCAATAAGTGCGGCTTGTGTGCGGCCACCGTGTACACAGCGGTGAGAAAGATAAGTGTTGCTCAATGGTGTATTCGATGAGAGAATTTTGAACTGCCGCGCCCAACGAGTGTGCAACCTGCCAGGAAACGATGTGGTTGCTGCACAACGATAGGTGATTTTAGTATTCGGAGAATAATCTAGTTCGTTATATCCATCTGACAGAACAATTTTACTACGTTAAAATGATGTTTTAAATATATATAGATCTTTACGGGGATTTCAAGGGATATTGCATTTACTTCGTTATATCCATTATTTTATTATATCCTATCTCGTTATAACAAGGTTGAAGTGTGATTAAAATACTATATCTCAAAAGTGTTCCTCAATCTTTATATACCTGTTAAGTGTCACCTTTTGATGTGCAAGAAATGTGTAGTAGAGTTTCAGCAACTTCAGAAATATGTGTTAGCACTCTTTTGAAGTTGAACTAAGGCCAAGTAACCTGCCACCATAGCCCAGTGGCTACAGTGTTGCACTGCTGAGCCTGAAGTCGTGGGTTCGATTCCATCTGTGCTGGCTGCATTTTCATGGGAGCAAAATGTTAAGAGCTCGTCTACTTAGATTTAGGTGCATATTAAGTAACCTCAGGTGGTCAAAATTAATCCGGAGTTCCCCAGTACAGTTTGTCACAAAATCACGTTGTGGTTTTGGCATGTAAAACAGCACAGTTTTATCATTTTTAAAATTTTATGAGGTAAGAAGTCAGGTTGAGTTTGAGTGTGGTTGGTGAATCTGACCTGAGGGAGGTGAGGGAAGCAGATACAGTGTTACACAATGAGCAGTGACGATATATGCAGTGAAAAAGGCACAAACAAAAATTTAACTGGCCTAAGTCTTACATGCTCTGGCCTGTCTATGCAGGAGACGACATATGCGGGGTGTCTGTGTGTGTAAGAGAGAAGGATGACATAGTGCAACTGTGGAATGCTGACGCACGTCTCAGCGAAGGTGCTACGGTGCTGGCCCGTGTTCACGCCCTCCTGCCCCAAGGCGTCAATCCAATTGGCGAGTTCTACAAACGTGAGTGAAATTCCCAGTTCAAATCTGAAGTCTGCATAACATAGAACAGGCATAAGGATGACACAAGAGACATAAGGCGCTGGACTAACAGCTAAGTTGGTTTTGATTCACTATACCCATCAGCTAAAAGAGCTGGAGGTTGTTGACCCATCTGCGAAGCAGTTACAGCATTAGGTAGTGCATTATTATGCTCAATAAGACCCCTGTCACAAATGAAAATTTAACATACGTTGTAGCCCACAATATTTCATACATAAAGTGGTATTATGTTCCACACGGCGTGACACAGTTATGATATAGTGAACTAGAATATCTTCTAGTGGCGCAACCGCTTCCGCTGGAGAGGGCCTTGAGGGGAAGAAACATGCGGCGGCGCTGTAGTTGGCCGCACTGAAAGCGTGTCAGCTTTCGGCCGTCACGTTGTTAGGACAACCACTTCGTCCGGCGTTTTCGGCGGGTGAAGTTTGCCGCCACGAAGTAATGCATGACGAGCAAGGGACAAATGTTCTTGCTTCTGGTTTTTATTCTTTGCAGCTTCGTTATGCATATGGAAAAATTCAAATACTGTCACTTGCGCATGTTGTAGTTGTGGAATCGTCTGGTATATAGAGACATAGCCGAAATACTTCACATTTCGCAGTGGTATTCGTTGCAGTTTTCCAGGCTTATTATGGACACTGTTTTTTCTACGAACGTGCAAAACATAACATGAGTATTTGCGAACGCTTACCGCGATTTTCGAGAGCAGCTGAGCTGGATAGCCGACTGCAATATGCAGGGTGTCCGAACTATCATGTACCAAGATTTAAAGATATGCAGATGCCACGTAGCGGACAGAACCAATGTAATCTTGTTTGTCGTCGCCTGGAGATACCCAGATTACTTTTTCTTTCGCATTCCACCTAATTACAGTTAGTCTTAATTAATCAACTTCTCAAATATTACAATGAGATGAAAAGTGTCAATGAGAAGATTGAAGAGCAACACGAGAAACTCCAGAGACAGGTTTATGTTGCTCAATACGTGCTACATAAAAGTATTTTTCCAGCGTGATAGAAGCACGCGAACACACACAAAATTGCCGCGTGACTGGCCGCTCAAGGCACTTTCCGTGTATTTGCTGGTAGAGTTATGAACAATTAATAAACAACAAAGTTGTGATATAGTGCACCAATGCACTTTTATTTACACAATATGCTCGCTTTTCAGTCGACCACTGTCCAACGGCTTGGTATAATTACCCTCGTAAGCGACTAAGCTTTAAGTGTTGGTGTGACTTTCTCCGCGCTACATCACGAGACTTGTTTACTAATAATAGTATATGGGGTTATACGTGCCAAAACGACCATCTGATTATGAGACACGCCGTAGGGGGGAACTCCGGATTAATTTGGACCATGCACCTTTGGTTCTTTAACGTGCACCTAAATCCAAGTACACCTAAATCCAAGTTCGCCCCTATTGAAATGCGGCCGCCTTGGCCAGGATTCGATTGCCTGACCTCGTGCTCAGCAGCCCAACACCCTAACCACTGAGGAACCACGGCGGGTGAGACTTGTTTACCCTTTAATATAAAAGTGGAGCAAGCGTTGGGGTCCCCCTTGGAATTGTAACTTCAGTTTCATTGATCATGTGGACATAACGCCTCAAGATAAAATGCGGCTCGAAGTGCAGTTCACAAACAGCTCAATCAGGGTCCAGCCGCTTGTCAAGCCTGTGGAGATTTCGCTGCCAAACAAGGCTGATTCTTGGGCTAGTTGGTATGGTTTCCTCATACATCAAATCTCGTTAATTCAAACACGCTTAATTTGAACTGCCAGTTTATTCTAACTGACGCTCTGGTCCCGTCAAAGTTATGTGTATTTCAGTGGGCGAAAGCGCTTGGTAATTCGAACGCGAAAGCATTTGCGACGGTTAATTCGAACATACCGCGGACCAAGAATGCTCTCAGCAGTGCGCCGAATAACGTGGCGGCGCCTCCGACCGGCATTGCTCCGACACCGCCATAGAGCAAAAGCTTAGGAGAGACCCCTTCATGCAGCGGCGGAGGCCCAGTCCGGCCAACGAACTGCCCACACCAGCAAATGCTCGCTTCCCGATAACAGCAGAAAACGAAACTTCAGGGAGCGGCCTTTAGGGTACGGCCACGCTAGCGGCAAAAACGCGCGGCAACGTGTCACGCCGCGCGGAAAAAGCAGCAGGAATCGGGGGTCTTGCGGCGTGCCGCGCAAAATGGGTTCGAGACCCATTTCTGCAGCAAATGCCGCGTGCCACGAGATGAAGAACCAATCAAGAGCGACGAGGGTGATGTCACGGAGCCATCACAACCGGACCACCACCGGTCCGCGCCGGGTTTTCATTTTTCAATCGGCGATCGTCCTCTCTCGCATGAAACAACGAGCGCTCGCGGTGTTGCTCACGCATTCGAAGAGCGCGGGAGATCTTATCGCGCTGCCGCACGGCGAGACGCGCGACCGTACCTTAAGCTGGCGCCGGGCCGGCTGGACCGGCGGCGTCGGCACCCACGCCGGCAAACGCTCACTTCCTGATAACGGCAGAAAATGAAACTTCAGTCTTCAAGGAGGCTAATCTGCGCCGAACCAGCTGTACCGGCGGTGCCAGCGGGCACGCACTGAGACAGTCGAAGGTGAGGGAGCTGCGAGGGAGTTGAGAGAGAGGGCGAGGGGAGCCACCTAAGCGGCGGAGTTGCTGAGGCCAAATCCACTTTCCTGCCGCCCTCCCCCCTCACCTTCGACGGTCTCCGCGCGCGCGCGCGCGCGCCGTCGTCCACTCCCTGAAGTTTCGTTTTCTGCTGTTATCGGGAACCGAGCGTTGGCCGGCGTGGGTGCAACTCGCTATGCGCTTGCGCACCGCGAAATTTCACGACTCGCACCGTTCGTTCATCTTGCTATGGTGCTCGAATACCTCAAAAATGCGTCCTTCCGTTCATTCGAACTTCTTTTAATTCGAACAAATTTTCGGGCCCCTTCGAGTTCGAATTATCGAGATTCGACTGTATTGGCAAAGCCTTTAGCGCAATTAAAGAAAGACAGGGACATGACAGCGACACAGGAAAGCGCTATCCTGTGTCTCTGTCACCTCCTTGTCTTTTTTTAATTGCACTAAAGGCTTTGCCAATATCCTGTGTCTCTGTCACGTTCCTGTCTTTTTTGAATTGCGCTAAAGGCTTTGCCAATATGAGGAAGCCTTTGGTGTTCACCTTTCGGAGCCTTAAAAAGCGATAACTTGCGCTCCTGGGCCGATCTTGCCTAGCCAGTTGCGCAGCCTGGCACGTAACAGTGGTTTAACTGCCGCTTGGGTGGCATCATAAACATTAACGCAGAAAAAGGCGCGAAAGAAGCGACGTTCCGCGATGACGACATAGAAAAACAATGTGCAGACGCAGAAGCAGCGCACACTCGCTTCAAGTGCGGGCGATGACAGCGCCGCCGCTACTTTCTTCCAAAGAGGGTATACGACGCGCAATAGAATGCGCGTCCGCTCGACCCACTGTAAAACATTCTAGTACACTGTAGTTATGATTGATGTCGTTTGCATAAGATAGCGATAACAATTGTGTCAAATAATAAAAGACACAAAGAAAGGTCAGGCTGCATGTGCAGAGTGATTCTTAAGTAGGCGTCTGAAAGATTTATCCAAAATTTTTAGATCACTTTTATACATCGACATACGTCGAGCCTGACGGAACCAATGAAATTGGTCGAACTATCTGGCGGGTCGAATTAAACAAGAGGCAGAAAAGATGCAGACACGCATCGCTGATTCATTTGGCAGTATTTGCCCGATTTGAATGCGTTTTCGAATCATACGCTTATCCGCCTTGTGTGGGTTCCAAGTAGAAAACTTATGTAGAAACGACATTAGAGCTCCTGAGCAAAGTAGAAATTTAACGTGCTGTCATGAGTAAGACGCCGGCGGCGCCATAAAAGAAGACAAGGACGATGTGAGCGGAGCGTTCTGAACGGCGCGAGCGCGCGAGGCGCGTGACCCGAGGCGTGATCGAAGGAGAAACGGCATTGTCTGAGCATTATCGACGTGGCTCCGGGCCAGGAAGGTCGCATCGCCAGCACCGCTCTGGCGACGGGAGACTTGGGGGTCTGGCCGAGTCCGTGACGTTGGCCGTCCATGGTGTGGCCGTCGACCTCGGAAAGTTCGAGTGAGGCTCCTGGACCGGCTGCAGCCTCTCACGGCAGGACCGGGCACCCCAGAAAGGACCCCTCTTCCAAGGCAGACCGGCACGCTCGATGATCCCCGGAACGCCACGTCGGCACTCGGGAAAGGAGCGAGACGGAAGCAGCGGCCGAGGACGTCGCTAGGCCTAACCCGTCACCTCTCCCAGGCCACGTCAGCAACAGCGACCGGGTCAAACAGGCTCCGAAGATGAGCGGGTGAACGTACCTACTGCAAGGCAGCCACGACTATGCGACAGTCGGCGAAAAGCAACGACTTCAAGAAAGGCCCAACGAGATTCTCGACAGGAGAATACGAGCGACGAGGGCGAACTGAGTAAGGACGATACCACAGAACACCCATACAAACTTAGAGAAGGGAAACTGTACCTTCCACAGTGCAACGAAAATAAGCGTAGCGGTGGCGTTGTGAACTAAAGTATGCGACCGAGAGATGGCGCTGGCAAAATCGAAACTAATATCCTCATCATTATGTAGTGAGCAATATGGCCGCTACGGTAGCGGTTCGTAGGGCTGGTCGCGCTGCTCGCTCGCTGCTTTGGGGCGTTTGGTTACCGCTTTCGGGGAGGTATTCGTGTGTACTGTACTCTAACATGACTACAGATATCTTCATTATGTCGCCAGGTGACCGAGAGGCCTAAACTGGCAATAAAACACTTCAAACAAGTAAGCTCACATTGTTTATTGTCAATGGTGAATGAGGCAGTACGTGATCACAATTTTCGTACAGCTCAGGTGGACTTAATGTTGTCCGTCACTGAGTTTACAACACAGAAACACAGATAACCATCTATTTATTGGGAGCCAAAGCTGAAATCGAGCGAAGTTTTCTCATCGTGTTCGGCGTGCCGTAAAGCAGGGAGAACGAAGGTTCAGACAGTGATATTTCTGCTGAGCTGCCCTCGTACTTGGATTGCGTACAATGCTGCTTGACCTTTTACATTCTCTGCGTTCGACGATTTCAGCTAGATTAAAGAAAGGAACACAAAAAATTGCTCGGCAAAAATGTACTGTCAGCAAGATAAGCTCGAGCTGCAATGTCTCATTGCTCTCATAACACATAACACATTGCATCAGTGCATTTCAAACTGCGTCGATCATCGCAGTAAGGTAGGAATTGATTCATGTAACACGAAGTCTTTCTTTCATGCCCCGTACATCTCAGAAATGGAACCACCAAGTATCGTAGCCATCACAGATAACAAACTTTTTTGCAAAACATTAGCTAACATTGTATAATCAGGAGAATCATTATGTTACAAGAACTCACTGCACTTGTTTGTTTTACTCTACTACTTTGTAACCACTCCCCTCTTTAATGCCTGTGGCCCTGAGGGTACTTTAAGCAAAAAATAAAATGAGTTTCAGTCAACATGAAGTGTCATTTCCTTAAAATTGCATTAAGCGCTTTTGATCATTTTAATATTCTTTGCATTGTCATGTAACAAATTATCGTTGTGAGGGAGCATGTGATACTTCGTGGTACTAATGCCCGTCAAATTGATTTGCAAATAGCAGATGACAGAGTTTGTGCATTAGCAAGTAGGCTTGCTACATTGTTTCTGTTCTGGTCGTCATGGCTATAATGACTGCAAAAGAAACAAGTTGGGACTCAACATGTTACTTCTCCGATTGTCATAAAGCGCCCTTAAAAGCAACTAAGCTTGTATGTCAAATTTCTCATTCCCGCTCCGTATGATACAGAACTGTAGACTGCTGTTTTCCTAATAGGGCTCACACCTCTCTATCTGGTAAAATTCCAAACATTTCATAGTGAGGCACGTAGTTCAAGAGGACCTGTTGTCATTGTGGTGACAGTTGAGCATCTTGTGGCTTAGCGTGGGCAGCTTGCAGACCAATAATCTCTCTTTTGTCCGTCTTCCTGAAAAGAGAAATGACAAAGCCATGACACACATGCAAGCAAAAAATGGTGAAACGAAAGTCAGTTCCATAAATGAAGAAAAATCACGGTTCTAGTTGAAGTGTTCAGAAACATACCCTGTGAGGATTCTGGCCCTTGATGTTACTTCCAGTGGAGACACGTTCACGGTTGACTTCTATGTCCAGAGACAATAGAGTCCAAATATGAGCAGCGTCTTGGAGGCTGGAGTCGAAAGAAAAAAGAGCCTAAATTACTATGGTGGAAGTGTGCGTGAGTTTGTGATTCACGTATGACAGAGAACAGTGCACGAAACGCTCCATGACAGAAAAACGCACAAACACACACACACAACACTGTTTTGAGTGTGCATTTCTTTCAGTGGTGTCCTTGTGTGGGCTGTGCTTGGTCAAGTCTCGATTAGATTACAATTGTTTCTGCCGGATACTAGTAATAAACTCAGTCATCTTATTATGTCTCAAATGCAGTTAATCTAACTGTATCACCGGAAGTACACTTGTCACTAATGTGCAGTGAATTTATCGCGGTGTATCATTTATGCAGAAACAGCCAAAACTTTATTATTTATGCTGTACTCATGTTAGCAATTTTAGCAACTTGGCAAAGTAGCAAGAGCTTCGTTTGAATTGCTTTGGAAGGGCAATAACTTTATAATTATTACTATTTTCTACTTTTAGGAAATGACGACAGGAATCTGCTTTATCCGCCTCGCACGCAAAGAAATTCAAAGTTGAAAATGCGAAACACTGCTTTTTTTACTCACCGGCGCACAAGCCCAGGGGCTGCAAGGTTAATCCGCTTTCGTGGGTAGTCTTCAAGCAGACTGTGCTCGGTTCCAGCGATGAATTTTCGTGCTGGCCAGCACGTTTTTTCGAGCAACCAGACGCAACGCGGGCAGACGCGGCAGATCACAAACGGCGGAAGCCGTGCATGCAGCCGCCAGTGAAACGCCGCAGCTGATAAAGTTCACCGTCTTTAAACACGTTCGCTTGGTGGCCGCTATCGAATGTTGGACGCATAAACTGGCTGAGGTATTATTTATATCTAATTAAAATGAACCTGCGTGATGCTGCTCAAAGGAAACGACCACCCCGTTCGCAAATATAACCGCCGTACAATTTGAATCGATAAACAGCACGGACTGCAATCGATACCAGTGGGCTGCCGCTGATCACATGTCAGTGAGGCCTCAAAACCTTTATTCAAGTAACAAAGCACGGACTTTAATAACAGAAGTCCAATAAAAACAATAGACTGCTTATTTTGTAAAAAAATGACACTGTAACTGTGTCTGTCGGTTATTATATGTACTTTAATTGCTCAGATATTGAGTCGTGTTGAGCGCCCCTAGCAGAAAAAATACAAACTAAAGTATTCGACCAAATTACAGTAGCTCCACTTGCGCGCTTATGCTGGAACGCGCCGCGGTTGATTTTTCGCCCTCTGTGGCCATTTGGTGAACTCGAGAGTTTCCGGGGCCTGACGATACATTCTCGCAGTAGACCAGAGTTGCCAGGCGTTCGCGTGGGAAACGCCCAGAATTAGTGTAGGCGTAGTTAAGGACATGTTTAGTGTGTATTTTAGTGTGTTCATTAGGTTGTACATTTGTTGGCATTTATTTATTCATTGTCTTTTAGTTCAGTGTGTAGCTTGATTTTCGGTTTGAGGCTTTTTGTTTTGAGTTCGCGTGTAAATAAAATCTGTTTGCTGTGTCGCCATGCGTCTTCCCTCTCCATCTTTCATAACACCCGCACGCCTCCGAGATCAGTGACAACAAAACACATCACAATTGGCGAGCTTGCCAGGATCCGTTCCCGGATTCTATCCAGCCCAGTCACTGATACTCGGGAGGTGCAGAGATGGATTGGGAGGCGATATCGGCCGCTATTCGCAAGCAGAAGCTCAGCAAGGAGCAGGGCCTCAAACTAATTGAGGATGAAAGGAAACGCGTAGAGGCCGCTCGATTAGCAGAACTTGCTGCAGTTAAGAAAGCTTATGAGGAAAGAAAACAACGCCTAGAGAAAGAGATAAAGATGCTACAAGAGAAAGCTCAGGCATCGGAAAGGAGAGAGCGTGAGGCTGAGCTTAAGATTGAGAGTAGGCCCGCTAGTGTAGCAGAGCTGGCGGACAGCAGAAATTTGTCAGAAGACGTTGGCAGAGTAGATAGCGCCCGTGACGACCCAGAGGAGAAGCCCTCGACTACAGAACCCTTGATTAAGAAAGACAGTGATATGAGGATGGGCGAGATTCCGATAGAGATTGGCGTAAGCGAGGAGCAGAGAGCGGTAACGAAAGAAGTAGCTTCACCTCGTAACGACATGGGGTTTGTAATGGAAAACGATTCCAAGGATAGCCAAGCATCAGAATCGATAAGTCAGCCAACCTCAGAGGGAAATGAGAGGGAGGATAGATGCGCTAGTCGCCTAAAACGCGCAAAGCATGAAGGTAGAAAGAAAACTCCCAGTAGATGGGAAAGAAAACGGCGTGTTAAAACGCAGATGCATGAGAAGAGGCGGACGTCAAGGAAAAGGATTAAGAGGCCAGAGTTAAGGCAGAGCCATTCCAAGCAGTACGAGCGATATGCAGGTGTAAGAAAGAAAAGGAAGCTAGAGCTAAAGCACAGGCATTCCAAGCTGCACGAGAAATGTGCCAGAGCAAGAAAGGGAAGGAGGCAGGCTGGGCGTAGAGAAGCGTGGGAGCTTAGGAAAAGGCGGAAAAAATGATCAGGTATAACCGGTAGGGTACTAAAGGAATATTATTTAGGAATGCCTTCGGACAATGGAATTGTCAGCTCTTACAAATGTGTGTATATAGCAAGTTTATTCATATAGAGTGTTTGGGACAATGAACATTACGAACAATTGAGTGCAGTGTTGTGTAAACAGAACAAATGGTGAAACGTGCGCGACAGTGCAGCGAAGTGTGGTGATGAGTGGCAAGCGAAGACGACGCACAGAAGAGCACTCAAGCCACAACGAAAGTCAAGTTCGCCGCCAAAAAGAAGGTCAAGAGGAGGCAGTTTTTTCAGAAAAAACTCTTAAAAAGGGGAGCCATGTCATGAGTAAGACGCCGGCGGCGCCATAAAAGAAGACAAGGACGATGTGAGCGGAGCGTTCTGAACGGCGCGAGCGCGCGAGGCGCGTGACCCGAGGCGTGATCGAAGGAGAAACGGCATTGTCTGAGCATTATCGACGTGGCTCCGGGCCAGGAAGGTCGCATCGCCAGCACCGCTCTGGCGACGGGAGACTTGGGGGTCTGGCCGAGTCCGTGACGTTGGCCGTCCATGGTGTGGCCGTCGACCTCGGAAAGTTCGAGTGAGGCTCCTGGACCGGCTGCAGCCTCTCACGGCAGGACCGGGCACCCCAGAAAGGACCCCTCTTCCAAGGCAGACCGGCACGCTCGATGATCCCCGGAACGCCACGTCGGCACTCGGGAAAGGAGCGAGACGGAAGCAGCGGCCGAGGACGTCGCTAGGCCTAACCCGTCACCTCTCCCAGGCCACGTCAGCAACAGCGACCGGGTCAAACAGGCTCCGAAGATGAGCGGGTGAACGTACCTACTGCAAGGCAGCCACGACTATGCGACAGTCGGCGAAAAGCAACGACTTCAAGAAAGGCCCAACGAGATTCTCGACGGGAGAATACGAGCGACGAGGGCGAACTGAGTAAGGACGATACATTCTCGCAGTAGACCAGAGTTGCCAGGCGTTCGCGTGGGAAACGCCCAGAATTAGTGTAGGCGTAGTTAAGGACATGTTTAGTGTGTATTTTAGTGTGTTCATTAGGTTGTACATTTGTTGGCATTTATTTATTCATTGTCTTTTAGTTCAGTGTGTAGCTTGATTTTCGGTTTGAGGCTTTTTGTTTTGAGTTCGCGTGTAAATAAAATCTGTTTGCTGTGTTGCCATGCCTCTTCCCTCTCCATCTCTCATAACACCCGCACGCCCCCGAGATCAGTGACAACAAAACACATCACACGTGCACCTTTTTTTTAGCAAGAAAAACGTAGCATGCCTTTGATTCTGGCAATAAAGAAAAGGCATAACCAGGGAACTTAACCTTCACAGATAGTAAATTTATTTACTTTGTGTTCTATCATCGTCACTCCCAAACAGCACTTTATTGCTGTCTGTGAAGAATCACATGTCATCCTCCACACATTCCATAGTGTGTTTGATATTCGGCATTTATCAAACAGTTCTGCATCAATCGCAAACAGGTTGGTAGCCCACGCGACTAATCACTTTGCTAATTCATTCTATTACGCATGCAACAAAGTGTTCTACAAAATTACTTAAGGGAACTTTGGCGCCTGTGTCCATAGGGGCTGCAAGCATGGCAGCTCAGCTAGCGTGGGAATGATGGCACCAGCACACGGATTTGCCTAAACTTCGTATTTCTGGCCTCAAAACAGCTTTGTGATTTTGCAAACTGTTCAACAAAGTGTTGCATTATAAACGCCACAATTTGTAGCGATTATGCATGTGTGCAGAGCCTTATTGCCATCTCTGTTTAGAAAAGTAGGATTGCTTTGAAATTTGGGCTAATAAAAGCATACAAATAAATTTTTGTGTATGCTGCCTTGCGTACGGGCCCCCTTCAAGCTGCATTTCAAGCTGCATT
The DNA here is from genome assembly GCF_013339745.2 of Dermacentor silvarum. Lineage (NCBI taxonomy): Eukaryota > Metazoa > Arthropoda > Arachnida > Ixodida > Ixodidae > Dermacentor > Dermacentor silvarum. The sequence goes on from NC_051163.1 coordinate 76,479,800, forward strand.
TGGTCGCTTTTCGGTCGTGAACCCCAACTACAATGTAGACCGCTTATGACTTAAGTCGCCGGACTCGCGAATATCCGCACTATAACCAAAGCAATAATTTTCAAGGCCCGCACATATGCAAAACATGTGCACCGAGCCGCCACGCGTATGCGACAGTTGAGGAATGCAGCTTGAACGTTTGCATTCAATTTACAGTCGAATCTCGTTAATTCGAACCAAAAGCCTCCGACCGGCATTGCTCCGGCACCGCCATAGAGTAAAAGCTTAGGAGAGACCCCTCAATGTCGCGCGCGAACAAAACAAAAAAAAAAAGAAAAAAAATGCGGCGGAAATTTCACCCTCTCTCAAATGGCAAGGTCGCCGATTCTGCATTGCGCCGGAACATGCGTGTACGTGCCGACGTCTCAGCCATGCTACCGTAGCCACGCGTATAAGATGGCAGTGAACCCTTCTTTCTCCTTTATGCTTCCTCTACTTTCTAGTCACGTGTTGACCTTGCACGCTGCGGCTACGGCGCAGAGGGAAGCAGCGGCGCTGTCCCAGGCTGGCCAACGAAACTGCCCATGCCGGCAAATGCTACGGTAGAAAATGAAACTTCGGGGAGCTGACGCCGGGCCGGCTGGAGCGGTAGCACCTGCACGGCGGCAGGCGCGCACGTTGACAGTGAGGGAGCTATGAGGGAGGGCGAGGGGAGCCACCGAAGCGGCGGAGTTGCAGAGGCGAAATCCGCTTCCCTGCCGCCCTCCTCCCTCACATTCCAAGGTCTCTGCGTGCGCCCTTCACCGTGCTGTGCCGGCGTTTGCAGTTTCATGGCCCTCGCTCGCTATACTTGCCGTGATATTTCACTACTCGCACTCAAGATTCCGGTTTCAGCCTCACTGGCTGTTCGTTCGCACCGCGTGCCCTTCTCCTCCACTTCGTCTCTCTTTCTTCCTCGAGCACTCCTTGGGGCGCCCGTTTGAGGGGAGAGTTCGCTGTCTTCGCTGACTTCCTTACTCCCAGGCAGCCGAACTGTAACCGGTATTTCGTTTCCTGCAACTGCACTATGAGCAATACGTGTATACACGAAGTGCTATGGCAAAATTAACGGGAGTCTGAAAAGACCGCACTATATCCGGTCCTGCACTATAAGCGGTTACGTTATAAGTGGTCTATACTGTATTATGTTGGAAATAAAATCTTTTGATTGATTGATTGATTGATATAGTAAATAAAGCCACCAGGACGTCTGAAGCCGCAAGTGCAAAGACCAGACAAATCCATGCACTAGCCATCATTTCCAGATAGGTGAATGATCACAGTGTCAGGTAATTTTAGTAGAAAACTGTACTGCATGCAATTCTCTGGAATGCCAAGAACTTTTTATGTGACTTGTTACTCTGCTTAATATGTAAAATAACTTATCATTTGAATTTGCTTTCATAACCAGACTAAAAGCGGCGCATCGTCATTGTCATGCTAGGTGAGGAGGTATTCTATCACCATCCACGGTCGCCATCTTGTGATTGCGATGGCAATTACATTGTCTAGGCTGGCTCTGGCGGTAGGCTGCAGCGAAAACAGTTTTGTTTTTGTGCCAGTATAGCGTAGAACTATTCCAATCTGTTTTTATTCCAAATCCGGCATTAACCCTCTGTGATAGGTCAGAATGGCTCAGGCCCAGCTGATATGGGTGGAGGCCACGCAGTTTGGCCTACCAAGGTAGGCTGATGGCGGATTTCGAATAAAAACAGATTGGAACAGTTTTACGTTATACCGGTCTTGGTTTTGTATCAGATTGCACTGTGCAGGCGCTTTCGGAAGAATTGTCTTGGAACAAAAAAAAACAGAGGGCACCTATGCACTTCTTGCTGTGAATGTGAAATCATTAATGTCCAATTGAACGCCGCTGAGTGCTCCCTCGAGCGGCCCTTCAAGCAGCAGCAGTCAGCGGTGCTGGCTCGCGCTCCGTGCGCCAGCTTGCGAGAGCGAGGGTGACGTGGCGTCGCGGCAGTTCCCTCTCCCCTCACACAACACCTGGCACGCTAACGCAGCAGAAGGTGTTTTCTTTCGCCCACTCTGCTCCGTCGAGGCGCGTTCGTGACGTGGTGTCGCAGCCAGTGAGAATTTGTTGAGGCACGCTCATGGCATGGCATTGCAGCCACTGGGACTGTAGGTGCTGTTTCGCTGCTGCTGACTACAGACGCCGGCTTTTTCACTCAATGAGCCATTTGATGCATTTGCATCAAAATGCATGCTTTAGAATGGGGTAAGGACTGTAATTAGCTCATTGTGAGCTACCATTTTTGCTTTCAAATCTTCCTTTGGCATGTAAAAGATAGCTGTTTACGATGGTAGGTATGTGTCCAATGTATTCATTGTAGCCTGAGCGCCGTCTAGGCGGACATTGCTGCTATTGTATAGGAGTCAGGCACGTGCATGTTGACCACCCAAGTTCGAGTTATCCGGCAAAGGCCAATTTCACGATCAAATTAACAAATATTTTGGTCAATAAGATATATGGGCAACGGTCGATATTGAATTAACCAAAAAATTGAATTAAATGCAGTCGCAATAATGGAAGTCTACTGTATAAGCAATCAAGTGATACCTCTCCTCATCAGGCCCCATTGCAAATTTTGTTATACACTGGAAGCTATAAAACACCATCTGAGGACCATTTTACCAAAATAATTTTTCATGTCCGTTCATTATTGGAGGAGATAGAAGAAAGTGACTTTCCTGGTACTATACTGCAAGGAGGCATTTGTGCATATGACCGTGACTCTCTGGCTGAGAGTCACGGCTGAGAGCTTCCATTAGAGGGAAGGCGCATGGCATCTAGTTTAAAATTTCAGCTGTTATTGCTGTGCGTAGTGCTGCAATACTTTGAAGACACGATCATCAGCACATCATGTATATGCTATGCTTGTTTGTTTAGTAGGGTCGGACCTGCTGAGAGGCCTTCTTGTATTAAGCCAAAGGCTGAAGAATGAGCAAGCTTATTTCCAGACAGGGGCCTAGCTGGCAGCTGCCGGATTGGGTTGCAAACTGCTGCTTGATACAGTGGAATCTCGTTGATATGATTCTGCATAATACATTTTTCGGGTTAATATGTTTTTTTTTCTTTTCCCGATAATGCGATTTGGTTGGATAATACGTCAGAACAGAGCTGTCATCTTAATGTTTTTTTCTTGTAACTCATTTCTTGCTAATCTCTTCTTTTCTTAGTTATTATCATGCTTCACTGAAATTTATTGTTTAGTTTATACAACAATTTTTATTCTTTCTCTCTTTTCAAATTTTGACGATGTTTATTAAAACTGACTACTTTAATTTCCCATTATGTAGCACTTTTTGCTCATAACTGGACACCTCTTAGTTTCTTCTAACTTAATCTTTTATTACTATTCTTTACTGCTGAAAAATTGCGCGGCATGACACATTCTTCCAAGAGGCCAACTGCGACAAAGCTTTGGGTCACGTAAGAAGCCTAGTTTCAGATAGCATAGATATGGAACAGCCTCTGCAAAATTTTGCATTTAGAATATGAGTAGAGTCGTCACGAAATACTTGCAAAAGTGGGCATTGGTACTGAAACTAAGAAAATGCCGCCCGAGAAGTGACGCATGACTCTAAACACGCGGCTCCTCGGCATGACCGGTGCACTGAAAAAATCTCAAGAGTTGTCACGATGGGACTTACCGTCATATCCGCTAACCACCAGGTGCACGCGTTGTCTGCTTAGGTGCTACTTAAAAGCTGCCAATAAAAAATTTACCAACCCTTTCCCTACCAGAAAACGGGGGTAAGCGAAGCTTGTCTTGGGTGCACCTGACCCGTTGGTCAGGATTAAGTAACCCACAGGTAACCGCAGTTTAGCTACAATTTCTTGAAGATGTTCTTCATAAAGTATCTCGAATGCGTTCCGGTCGGGAAGGTCGACTTCTCTACGTAATGGTACGTAAAGGAGGACCTGCTCTATTTTATAATCGAGAGGTGTGTCGGTGGAGTAATGACGAAAGCGTATGACGCTTTCCTTTGTCCTTTCCACGTACTGGCTCCCCCTTCCGTCGTAGTGGTATTGAGCGACGAAGTCTGCCAGGCAGATGTTTTATAGGTGTGTGGGTCGGTCTTCGTACTTCTGGTTGATGTTGTGGAAATTTCTGGTTGATGTTAGGTTTGCACGTGTCTGTGGAGTTTGCCTCGAGATAAAGTCAAACCAAAGTCTTCTCGTCACTGTCGGATAGCCTCGGCTTGGGCGGCTTGAACGGTAGGATCAGCGTGCCGACGATGGGCCCTTTCACGGGCAAGCTCTCGCCGGCGCTCGCTGAAAGCTGCCTGTTCTTCAGGGGTACTCACAATGCACGGCTGCCGCATCCGTTTTCCGAGACTTCACTGAATGGAAACGAAGCCGGCGCAGCGCGCGCAACCTCCTTTCCTACTCTTTCCCTCCCCGGCGGAAGCGAAACGGCTTTGATTGGTTGAACGCATCATGTGAGCGCGCACCTACGCAGCTGGAATCTTTCCTAATGACTCGCGCTCTGTGAGCGACTCTGTTTTCTTGCGTGACTGCGCCGCCACCGAAATCTGTAATGCAATATAAGCTTCGCTTGAAAAATTGGACAATTATCAGCCCTGTAGCTTTGCCAACGCTGTTTCAGAAGCACGTATTACTCATATGTTACCAGGTTAGGTTCCATTGCAGTTGGCCTTTAGCCGGTGCTCTCACTCTTTGAAAGGTTGCGAGGAATCGGCCATAGTGCCCTTCTTAATTTGTTCAACTTATTATATAGGCTTATTTATGACAACAGCTGCTGTTGAAGCCTTCTTTTCCTGTTCCTTTGACTTTTCATCTGTTGCTATCTTGCGCACCGCATCCAAAAGTTGTTGAGAATGTGTATAATGTACATGGCAGGGGCACGGGAGAGGGGTGTATGAGACCTTTCTAAAGAGAACTTCATGGACGTCGACACGGTGCCTTCTAGATGGCTGTAATTAGGCAAGAGCCCTCCGCAAAAGCATCGTAGAGGCTGCCGCGCTTACCTTTTGTTACGATTAACTTTGAGCGGCCATGCCCGGACCACATGCAAACGCATGGGAAACGACGTGCCTTACAATCTCGCTCATCAACATGAACAAACGTGTCCGTCGCGTGGGTCTGAGTTATCTTCGAAACCTGCCGTGCCGCCTTGCGACCATCTCGCCCCCGTTGAGGATGTTCAGCCCGCTACGACCACCAACCTTCACTACGGTCACCCACCCTCACTACTTCATCTGGTTTGCTCTGTCCTGCAGTGGGGGCAGGAGAGGAGAAGAGTGCCCGGATGGTGGAGGGTATAAGAAAGCTATCAAGCAGACGCTGTTGAAGGTTTACCAAACGTCGGCCCGTAACACTTTGTACTCACACACAACAGCCTCCCAGAGGGGAGATAGAATGGTAGAAAGGGAACACCGAGAGTGCGTAAACTCAATGCCATGGCGAAACAGGTGCATCACAACCTTGCCACTCTTCACTCGTGGCAGCTTGCATACTTGGGATGATTGCCGGAAAAAGGAGAGGCACCATCAGAAAGCAAGGTTCGTTTTAGGGTCTCTTCAATAAAGAAAGAACTAGCAGTAGACGTGTCAACTCTTGCCGACAAACTGTACAAATTTCAATTCAAGATAGAGTATCGCACGTTTCTACTATTTCAGAAAAATAAACACCGCGCAAGTTTGTGCATGCAGAGCACTGCAGATGCGAAACCACATTCAAGCACCGCAGCGTGAAGATGACAATACACAAGTACCCGTCCAGCAAATGAGCACTTCAGCCACGATTCGATGCGCTGTGTGAGGGAATGTCAGTGCTAACGTTCTCGCAGGCTACGAGTAGTGGTGCACAATAACGCCTCGGGCAAACACATCTCACTGTGCGTTCTGTATACTACGTAGACAAACGCGAGTGGTGCATGCAAGCTAAAATTGAACATCACCTCACGACTGTCGTATACCGTCAACATCACAGCCAAATATCATCACTGAACACAAACAGTGCAGAAACCTTCACTTACGTCGATTCCAACAGTGTGTGGGATCTGCAACATTTTATTACTTGAGACTCCATCATAAGGTACCAGTGGTTTGCGAATGCAATGAAAACTGCAGTGTTCAAGCTACACGTTGAGTGGCGTTTCTAGTACAGATATAGCAAACTCATTCAGAGTAGCAGGTCAGCATACTAACTCATGTGACTTCACTGCCTTTTCTAAAATAAATTTTCCTCCTCTCTGGCATTTGACAACGCATGGAAAAGCTATTGATGAAATCTATCTATTTCTTATGGCACAGTGAGAAAGTGCTTAAAAGGACTGCACAACACTTTTTGAACGTGGTAAATAAACATACCTACTGGTAACCAACTGAACCAGGTGTTCCTATATGCACAGCATGAAGCCTGCAGTTTCACTCAAAAGACTGCCTGCCCTTTCCTTAATTTTCTTGAAATCCCCACCACTTTTCATGTTTATCATTATGCACATATAGTCATATAGTGGAGGGATGCTGCTGCGCCAAACCGTCGAGCTGCGCCAAAACACTAATTTCAAATGAAGTCGCGAAATTTAGCAGCATGTCTGTGTTCAGTGGCAACCACACAGCTATAGACATGCTACAGTGTTCTAGAAGCGTCTAGTATATTATAGACATGCGTTGGCTAGCGCCAAACGCTGGAATCCAGACCTAAGCTATACGTTTCAATGTCGGTGTGCTTGGAGTGTGGATGTGTTTGGTGGCATAATTGTAAGTAGGCCGCAAGAAAATGAAAAATGTTTTATATAAGTGTTACGCGTTTGCTTATATGCGTACCAGCTAAAGACAGTTTGAATTGGCGCTCATTCCAACAGGCAGTCAGGAAGGAAAGCTGCGCTAAATGAATAAGATCGGGCAGTTTGCTTAGCGTGTAGCTCACCAGTTTGGTTACACATTTTAGCACTCGCTTTCGCGCACTATTGGTACAGCTGCGTTGATTACTGGGCGAATGCTGTGTACGTGACGTTCTAAATCTATATTGCATGTGCACCACGTTCGGTTACCGGAGTGATAGTGCGGCACGCTGACAAACAATCTGCTTGCTTTCATGACACTTCTTGGTCACAAATACCCAATCGCATCCGCAATCGTCACGGAAATTTGCACTCAAGCTATACTATTTTCTGCATGGCCACACCATCCAAACTCAGGTTTTTGGCGCAGCAGAAAGCAAGCCAAGGATCTAAAGTTTGGTATTTAGACAACCTTAGCGGCGAAATGGTGGTCGTAATGAAAAGTTTGAACGAAAATGCAAACCCCCGAAATTGCATTCGTGGCTACAATGTTCACAACGCAACTTGCACAGATCGAATCCGAAATTTTTAATAAACCATCGTCCTGTGCACAGACCGTCGGTTCCCATTTTTCATTATGGTGCCTATGGCAGAACCGTGAACAAGCCCACACATGGAGGAAGGAAAAACTAAGGAGAGGCCCTGACGTCACTCTTTGTGAAGCTAAGTGATGCTGGAAGTTGTGCTTGATCCATCACCTTGTCAGGGCAGATTTTCCTCTCTTGTTTACATTACTCTATTTCGGCGTGCAACCAGGCCGGGCTGCGTGGAAGTGCGCGTGCCATGGTGATCCGAGCAACAGATCCAGTCGCGGTGTAAATCATCACAGTAACGTTGCCAAACTCATTTTGTTCGAGTTATTTGCTCTAGCATTGAAAGGAGTTCATAACAAACTCTGCAAGTTAGACTGTGAGGCCAGTAGCGCTACTTTTGCCAACTTGTCAAAAAATAAATCCATGCATTCTCACTGCACTGCAAGAATGCACAGGTGATGACTGGCAGTACACTTCACGCACATCACGACCTATGGCTAGCCCATCAGCAGTTTATGTGGAAAAATACATATGCTGGTTGTGACTTTATAGGAATCATATTGCTTTATTGAACAAGTTTCAGGCGACCGCGCCCTGCAGAGATGTGACAAAGCCACAGAGCGCCATTGAAGAGGCCGGCGAAGGGGAACGTCATTATGCATTTAAATACACCGACTGTGGCCTGATGTATATTGTTCTCTCGGTAAGTGAAGCTTCACAGAAACAAAGGTCTGCGGAGTGGAACAGTAAGCATGTATGCGTGTAGCTAGCGCGTTGACCAGGCCTAAGTTTGATGTCGAGTCTTGTTCACTCTTGCACTGCATCCGCCAACCTTCACTTCCCTGCGCCCCTCGAGCACACAGATAAAATATCTGCGCTACGGAGGGTTCGTCACTGACCTGCAAGGCGTTTATCGTGCAAAATTAGTTTCGCATGCATTTTCTTGTTTTTTTGCTGTTTGTTTTTGTGAGAAAAGAAGACCACACAAGACATAGATTGCCATATACACTGTTATCGGTCATTTCTCGACGTATTCCACAACCTTTGCACTGGCACGTCATTGAATAGTAAGGTAATAAATGTTAGCTCATTAAACTTAGCTTGTTCACAATGAAAAACTAAACTGGCTAGAATTACCAAAAGCCTATCAATGTATAGCAGGCGCTGTTCACAGAAAGCCTTTGGTTACATTTTTTTCTTTGCCACATTTTGTTGGCACATCTGGTTGTTTCTGTAGCTTCATGCTACAGTCGGGTGGATAAGAAATTTTATCCGTCATGAATTTTGCTCACCTCGCGGCCTTTCGCAGAACCGATTTGCCGCGACGTAATAGTGTTCTGCAAAGTCAAATAAGGAACACCTTTTCTTCATCTGTCTGTGTTTCACACATATTGACCTTGAGCAAGCTGCTCCAAGACGCGTATTTACTGCTCCGAAACAGGAGAATTCGTGCTCCAAACCCTCTCTAAAGTGCCAAATTTGCTGCTCCAAATATTCCTTGACCACTTCCATCCCTAATAGAGTCATTTTCATTCACACATCACAGTCACTACTACGAACCTTCGGTAGCTCCGATTGGGAAGCCGTGGGCATTAAGAACGCACTCTCGCTCTCAGCCAGGCTAGAAGCACTGTCGCCACTTGTCACTTTGCCTGCTGGAATAAATGTAGGAACAATTGCATGCCATGCATCAGTCACTCGCACGCCATTCTACAAACATGACGGCCATTGGCCAGGTTGCCGTAGGCACAATGACTAAAGAGTGCCACTGGGGGAACAATAATGAAGAAATCTCGTCACGATGAGGATCATGATGATGATTTATTAGCATACCCTTTGAAACGGGGTGGTGACAAATAGTCACCTAGCCTATAATGTGCATCTGGCAGCGGAGAACAATACCACAGTACTGATACTATGGCCTCCCAACACTGAAGAAAGCGGACTCCAATCCACGCTGTGAAGGTAGTTGGCCAGTGAAGCTGTGGTATCACCTGATCCGATAGACTAATGTGACTGCAGCCATGAACTGGGTCCTGCCAAGCCTGAACATGACGCATTCGTCCATACTGGCATTGCTGTTCCTTTCGCGCTCATTGTATTCACGTTGCTCTTCAGGTATCATAACTATACGTGGCTTGCTTTGGGCAGCAACTGCTGCAGTCCTGCCTAGCCTGCGTACGATGCCATTGTGCACATTGACATCCAATCTGTGCATATAGGTCCGCTCTATTGTTGCCCAATTTAAATAATCGTGTGTAATTTCTGGGATAACACAGGCTGCAGGACATTGGGTTCGGATACATGTTGGTCTAAGGGAGTCTCCATGCCATTGCCTGTGTCTTAGTTAATTCTAGGGGAGCCGGGGGATACCGGGCCCGTCCCAGCCGATAGTGATTGATAATTTCTTCTGATTATGCGATCTCGTCTGGACCCTGGCTGGGCTGGCTCACTTGCTCAGCAAGTAAGTCCTCAAGCTACTGTGTGAGCTGCCTCGTTACCAGGAAGCGAGGAGTGCGCAGCTGCCCAGATGACGTGTCACTATAAAGGGACACTAAAGGCAAATACTAAGTCGACATGGACTGCTACAATACTATTCCAGAAACCTCACAGCGCTTATTTTGTGTCAAGAAAAGACTTAGTTTATGAGAAAATTGCATCTTATGGTTCACATACCTTTAGCGCAATTAAATTCTCCCACCCCTGAGCGGGGAGTGGTAACATTGCATACATCATGACTGCCCTTTGCTGCCGTCGGTGAGTAAAACGGTATCCAACAGACGGCGGTACATTTTTTTTCACAAAACGCAAATGCGCTGCCATGGAGAAACCGAACCAAGACAGAGGAGTGGATTCACCGCTGCAGCTGCTTTTGGTCAAGTGGCATTGATCATTTGAGCATCTGCGACATCACATGGAACTGGAATTCTATGCTACTTGCAGTTTGTGTGAGTTTCACGAGCCAGCAACAGTAGTGCAGCACACTACGCGATAACGAAACTACTGAAACGTAAAAGCGCAGGCAGCGCAGAGTCAAGCAAAAACAACCTTTCAACCGCCCGCGTCGTTGCCACGGGTAATGTCAACGACTTCTTTTTTCTAAAAATAAAATAGAACTGAACAAGGAGCATTTTCTGTCGTCTTATAGTACGCTTTTGGAAACAAATTGGAAAGGGCGCCGCGCTTCCGCTGGCTGTTCACACTCCCGCCTCGATATCATTGCTGCAAAACGATAGCTTGTAGCATGTCACTGGCCGCTAGCGGTGATATCAATTCACATCAACGCGCTCAGCTACATCAAATGACCCATCAGGCTATGCAGCTGCTGAGATATCGGCTGTGACGCAGACTGCCATAATGCACAGGTCATGCTTGTATTAAATCTAGGCGGTGTTGGCTGAGCGTTCGGATACGCCTCTTTTATCATTTTTTTTTTTTTTTTTTTTGTACGCTAGCGAAGCGGGGGTGCCAACAGTTAGTGGAAGAGCCCCCCTCCTTTCCCATCCGGTTTCGGCAGCGCCATCCACGTATGACGCTATCTAGGTTTCGAGGCTATTTTCCACGCGCTCCCGTGTTCGAGCTCATATTGCTCACGATAGTACATTGATGTTCTTATAACGAGTAGTTGAGTACCAGTGACAGAATTTAAATGAGGAGTGCCTTCGTCATCGGGAAAGTACTTGAATGTCCCGGGGAAGTCTCTAATCATGTCCTGCATTTACCTCAATTTCTCGATTACTAAGGCTCTGTTCACGATCATATTGATGCCTTAGACATCCTCCAGCGCTAATCTATCACTTTAGCTTGACTTAACATTTGCTCTTAGTGTCCCTTTAGTGGCCTAATTTGGCATCAAAGAGCTTCATTGAAGAGCGGTGAATACTCAGTGACCCAAGTTGGTCTGAGAGTTGGTTTTGAACCCACTTGTGCTCTATAGACTACCCAGTGAGCCGAGTGGGTGGGGAAGTGGTTGGAACACTAACATAGATACCAGAAAGTTCATGAAGTATCCCAAGAGTGCAAATTGCCTGAGCAGACGTTGCCACCCGCCTTTTGTTTTCCCATTTATTTCTTCTGGCTTGCCAAACATCCTCTCATAGTAAGCGAGGTTTTCTTGGCATTGTAGACACATAGTTTAATAATACAGCTCAAATTACTTCGCTCTTCACTTGCCCTTTAAAAGACAGCCATGGCAAGCTCTTTGCCACAGGTTGGCAGAATAAGTGGATAATGACTCACTCAGGTTGGCACTCGCTCGTGTTCCTGCTGGCGCCCACTCAGACTCTCCAACAGTCGCTCGCTTTCATAATCACTTCCATTCACACTTACTGGCACCGGCTCACATTCATACCCATGTCCACTCACTTATGCTATATCTCATGCCTGTGAAATGAGTGTAGAGCATGCATGAGCCGGTGAACTCGTGAGTGTGCCGACCTATGCTCCTTGCATAGGTTTTAATTTAATAATGTTCCCTGTCCTGCCAAGACAATAGCTTAGTGAGAGCTATGGATGTTGCATAGAAAAGTGTGCCTGTAACTTAACTTGTACACGGTACAGTGATGCATAGTATAGTGCAAGACGTCGTACCACTAGTATACGTGTTGCGTCTAATTTCATGCATTCCCGCAGACTTGCCTTACATGCAAGTGTTGGATACAACAGCTATCACACAAGCACTCCTATTACCACGTGTACAGGCTCTGCTAAATGCACCAGCCATTGGCAGTGGCACCAAGTTAAAGCTTTTGAAGCTTGCCTAGTGCGTGCCAAATGTTAGAGCATTGTGTGGGTGAACAGCAGAAGAGAGTCGCTTGGTTGCAACAGCTACTTCAACTTTATAGCAAAACAATGCATTTCGTGGGACATGTGTTCGTTATGCACACAACTTAAAAAAAAAAAAAGACACCACTCACACTTGCAAAACGTTACACGAGAGAGTGTGTGGCACTGAAGACCAACTTTTTGGAAGAACTCTGATGCAGTCACCGTTGTATGTCACAAGTTCTTTATCCGGAGTGGACCCGAAGCCTTGGCTTTGGGATGACTCTTATTTTAGGTCTCTGCTGGGTGACCTGGTTCGACGAAGAGCCAGTTGCTGCCCGAGTGCAGATTTAATGCTGGCACTTAGTCCACCTTTTGGTCGGCATCGCCGGGAGCAGGTGCAATTGTCGCTGCGCACTCGTCTTTGTCGGGTGTCGCCTCGTCGCTGCCTTCGCGCCCGGGGTCATCCGCTGCTGCTGCGGCGTTTTCCGTAGGCTCTGCAGTTGGAAGTGTCGTTGTGGCCGCCTTCAACGTCTGGGCACTTTCCTCCTCCTCGTCAGAGGAACTGTCGTTTTTGCCGGCTTGCTCACCGCTGCCAGCAGACTCTTTGCCCGTCGTCCGAGTCACTTCGTCGTGGTCGCAAACTGAGCTTTCCGTCGGCTCAGCAGTTGAGAGCGTTGCGTCTGTTGTTGTTGCCTGAAAACACGGCTCGCCTAATGCTGCCTCTGACCTTTTCGTTGCATCATCATCTTCCTCGTCTTCTTCGGAACTGTCGTCTTCGCCCTCCTGCCCACCGCTGCCGGCGGATGCCTTGCCCGAGGTCCGGCGCTCCTTGAGCTTCTGCTTCCTGCGCTGCCGCTTGGCCCGTTTCTTGGCCGTTCGCGCCTCGGCTTCGCGGCGGTTGCGCTCGACGCGTTCGCGGAAGTCCACGTCGAGCTGGTCCTCGTGGGCGCGTTGATCGATGTACTTCTGGCGCGCGTATTCCTTGCGACGCAGGTGACGGTAAACGTGAAACTCGCCCTGAGCCGGCGCCCGCGCTCGAGCCCATCACGTTGCGCACGAACTCGGGTGCCTCGTGCGGCGCCCGCGGCCTTGCGGGCTCCGGGATGATTATGGGACGCTCAGGGTGCTCCATGAGTCGCTCGAGCTTCAGCCGCTGCACGTCGTACGCGTTCTTGGGCACCACAACGGGCGCCGTCGAGCGCGGTGGCTTCTTCGACGGCTTCTGCGTCGTCGGAACGCCGAGCTCTCCGCTGTCCGCGTCGCCCATGGTGTGCGGGTGGAGAAATAGCTTTCCCTCGTTGGCTCCGCTCCCTTGTTTTTGACGGTCAGTTGACGACAACAAAACAAATTGGAAGCGTTTGAAAGCGTCGGAAGTCCTGCCCCGCGTGCGTGAGCGAGCGACTGCGAGTCGACCGGAAAACAACACGGCTACGGCAGGAAGTAGGTGGCGCTGCATTCGTGTCAAGAGTTTTAGTTCCAGTTTCGTTTCTCTCGTTGCGTTTTGGTTCTATGTCATTGCTGTCTTCCTATCTTTTCCGTTATCGTTTTAATTAAAGTTTAAAATAATGCTTCTTAATCCTTGTGCTGCTTTGCTTGCGTTTTTAAGCATCAATAAATTTGCCGTCGTACTTTGCAACTTCCTCATCGCCGGCTTTTGCATCAGCGCCACTGTGTTCGCAGGCTTCCATAACGTTCCGCGTCGTGATTGAAAAAAATATTACGTTAATTTCAGACGGCTGATTGCAACGATATGCCCAAACTATAAGCGTGCAGAACGGTGGTGTAAGGCCATGAATACGATAGCCTCCGAGATGGTGCTGCATATCTCTGAGGCCATGCGGTAACTTGGGTGGTTGGGAAAATGGGGGAGAGGTGTGCCAGCTAGAGGTGGCGGTTGTGCCTGTTTCACTTATTGTGAAAACTTAGTCGATTGTGATCATTCCTTATTACTTCAAATGTGAAGTGAATGCTACTTTCGTTAAGTGTGGTGCATGACAAGCATTGTTTCAATGAACAATGGAAATGCACAATCTTGCACCAAATTAGCTGAGCCGACGTGTATTCTTAGATGCAGAAAAGATAGAAACTTCACCAACCATCTGACTCATTGAATAGAACCTGCTATTATTGTTATTTGACCCTGCTCAAGATTTCGAGTCCCTTATGTCAGCGTTTCAAATTCTGGCTCTCATTTATGATTTGCTGCTGTTCGTATATTTAAGAAAATATGTCTGTTTAGTCGAAAAAACAATATTTAAATTGTTTTTCGATAGCTCACCCCTGCAATTAGTTATGTGCATAGTGCAGGCCCCCATTTCATTTTTTTAATTACGAGTGGTGATTTTTACTATTATGAGTTATTTTTGTTTGAGAGCAGCAAGATAAACGAAAGTCAGTCCATTGGTTATGCCTCACCGCTTTGATGGCGGGTCACCTTGCAGCTGCATTCACTTTGTCGACTGCACCAGCCTCATCCCTCTGCCCTTCCTCGTCATCACAGCAGTACTGTAAATGGTCTCTTCACTGGCGCTTCTTCACTTAATTGGTGCTAACTTGGCTGCATTCCGTTATTGAGAATATTGAATGACCCTAGCCTCTGCAAACACATAGTAGAGCCTTTTACCACATCGGGATACTGATCATGTGTAATATGTATTACTGTTAGTCACCATGTTTGCAGTGTTAGTGTGTTTCCTTGTCCTTGTAATACATTTAATATTTGATGATTTGCTGCCTTGTGCTTTCTATTCAGCTATGAAGTCATCCTCAGTGTGGTACATTTTTACAATATCCGCTTGATGAACTTCTTGCAAGCTTTTATTTCACAAAATTTCCCCAATCTTGTAGATTTGCCTAGAACTTTGTTTACTTTACAACTGAATTTGCCTGATGAGGCTTATTTTGCAGTGATGTATATAGCTGCATTGGCATATATGTGCAGTTAGTTATAAAAGTGAGCTACCATTAGAATTTATTTGTGTAATTCCGCAGATTGGTTATGCCTCGGAGTACATGTGCAGCCTTCTGCGAGATTATTCTTTGTGTCACATCTAATGTCAACACAGATTAATGACTGTATTTTTTTTTTCATTTTGTGAACATAACTATCTGTAATCTAGAACCATGGGCTCTACTTGGTTCTTTAGATGTTCACCGCGAATCGACTATGCTTCTGGGAAGCAGTTTGTGTGCTACTCACATGGATTACAGGGTGGCATCATAATCTTTGTCCTATTTCTTACTTATTATAGTCTTTTATTGTACCAAGCACATAATAATAGGGCAGTGGTGAGCCACTGCTTTCTTGAGGTCTGCATTGCCATCAGGGCTGAAAAGAAAAACCATGATTGTATTGGTCGACTTCTTCATACATTAAACACAACAGAGCCTCACCTAACTAATCTTTGTTACTTAGGAAAGGCCCCTCTCTATGACATTGCTCATTGCCCATCGTTTGGCATTGGAACTCCAGTTATTTTTTTAACTGCATTGAAGCTAGCATTAAACTCGCAGTTTATTTTGTCTTATTCATTATACCACCACAGCTGTTAGGTAACAGCTGTGGGCTGTGATGCTCATGTAGTAGCATGTTATCTTGCAATAATTGTATTTGTGCCACCAAAAATTGAACACAAGCTGGGAGATTGCAGATACCTTAAAGAGGCAAGCTCCCTTTCAAGAACATGGGACGTGATAGGAGATCTTTGTTCATTTCACATTCTGTTCATTTGCTGCAACGTCTTAAAGTGGCAGTAAGGAAAATTTGTGACAACAGGGGGAAAAGAGCAGCCAATCGTCAAGCGGTGAACCGCCTGGACGACAAATGTTTTGGGAGTTCCTTGTTTTTTGTGACGTCAAAATGACAACGCGCTCCTGTCAATCATTTTGATTACGAGCACGTCGTCTGCTAGAAGCAGAACGCAGCGAGAGTTGTGAAGTTCGAGCAGTCAGCCGCTCGCTACAAAACTGGCTTTGCATGGCACATCTGGTGGATTGGATTGGATACAAATGGCGGCTGCAGCTATGGAGGGGTTCACTGCTTGCCGATTGGCAGCTATAACCCTCCCGTTCTCAAAAATTTTTGCATACTGCCACTTTGTGACGTTGCAGCAACTGAACAGAACATGAAATGAAGAAAGAGCTCTGATTGCGCCCATGGACACCAGAAAGATAGCAGCTGCATACTTGTTGAGTGCACTGTGAAAACCTCAAAGTTTTGCAAGTTATCCTAGAAAATATTCTGTATACCTTACTGCTGAATAATGCTGTGGCCACCATCAAAGTACTCCTCTTCAGAAGTTATTAATCAATGCCTAGTGCCTGATCGACTTCTTTAAACAATTTTGGAACATTTTTATGGTATCGCCTCCAGAGCTTTCATAATATTTGCCTTAAGTCCTGAGTGCCATCTAAGTGTATTTCTTTCAAAACTTTAGTCTTTGGGTAAAGGTCTTACAAAATCGTTTGTTTCCTGACTGAACAGATCCGTTCAGGCAGTGTATGCAGGGTGCACTCTCATGATGTGCCCTTAAGCCCGGCCTACATGGAGCGAACTTTCACGATCAACTTCGCACGGTCGCCAGCATGCCACCGCCGTGCTGCACCCACATGCGGCGAAAAACAAGCGGCTGCCGTCGCCGCTTTGACCTTAGAAAAAAAAGGCACCTGCTGCCATTGCTTTTCAAAGAAACATAGGCACAGAAAAGAGGCGCACGAAATGACACAGGACGCTCACAAGACAGTGTGCGCGGGTCCTGTGTCATTCTCGGCTTCTGCGCACGTCATTTCTGCTCTATTGTTTGCTCTCATAAGCTACGCGCCATCTAGCCCAGCTTCAAGTCGATCGCCGAAACAAAAAAAGGGGGGGGGGGGTGGAGAGCGACAGGTAACTTCAAGCAAACGAAAACAAATTATAAAAATGCTTGTTTGCGAACAACCAATGAAACAGTGAATCGGAAACAAAAAGCACATGTCAACAAGGAGTGGTGATTATTGTTGGCCCACCTTCAGGGTCACTACCAATCTCCACGTCAACTTCCTACCCCACAACGATCTTTTTCGAAGAGTTCTTGTATTCAGGGTGACTACAATTCCATAATATTAGTCGTGCCTGGACGGCTATGATCAGCCGATCATTGTACGCGATGCGCACAGCATTTGTCGCCATGTTCTTTTGGCTAGCCGAGTCAAATGCGGCGGCTGGAAGTCGGACGCGACCGCGCCCTGATTGGTCTGCGCCACTCGCCAAGTCCGGCAAGCAGTGGGTTGCCGGCGAACAATATCTAGCGTACCTTGATCGGCGGCTGTTCGCGGCCGGCCGCCGAGCGAACAGCCGCCGGCCGCCGGGTGGACGCCGCGCGCGGCCGTTCACCAGTTTTTTGCTAGAAAATCGCTCCATGTGGGTCGGGCTTTACTTCATCAATCACCCATTTTCACCCTTCTGTAAAATTTTTAATCTGTTGTGGTGCTTTTCTTCGTGGAATGCACAACATATAGCTCCACCAACATCCCTCATATTTCGCTGTTTGTCACAAGAAATTGAATGTTTAGAAATTTTCACGGCAGTGCGCATACACAAGTGCAGACAACAATGCGCAGCAATCATCTTTAAAGTGTCATGTCGTGTTGTTGATTGACGCCTCAATGCTGCACCTCAGTCACTGCCATGAGATTGCAATACCTAGGTTATGAAATCTTACAGAGCTCTTCACATAATTTTACGACGGTTAAACATACAGGATCACAAATAGAAAGTACAAAATACACAGGAGACAAGGTGAGACCATGCTTTTTCTCGTGAAGAAAAATAAATCACTTAATTGCACTTGCAAAAAAAAAAAAGGTAACAAAATCAGGAGTGACTAAGGGCAAGGCATAGTTGCGTGTTATCTAGGTAAGCAAACTCCTGCTTAGTTTGAGCAATAGATGCCTGGCTCACAACTTTTCAACAACTCTTTCATTGAAAAACGGCACACATGTCATCGCTACTTTTCCATGTCTATACCTATTTTGCACTGTAATATTGAATGTGTCCCAACTCGCTCACTACTACACTTTTGTTCAGTATACTGCTTGTATGGGGGGTCCCACCTCTCCGTGCCACATGATGTCAAGTTCAGAAACTTAATTGTCAGACCTTGTATTGTGAACTGTTGTCATGCAAACAGACAATTATAATGGTTCGTTATCTGGGTGTACTAACACAAAAATGCAAATTCCCACTGCTACCCAGCTTGTTCACAAAGGTGGTGCAAGCTCTGGACAGTGTAAAGGCAGACACCTCTCTGAAATCACTCGGATGAAAGCAAAAGCAAGAAAAATTGTATTTTAGTCAAGTTATCATTCAGTTATCAATTGTTGAAGACAGCAGATAGTTTAGCTATGCAAAATAGCCCGTTTTGTGTCCATTCACATTGTTTTCTCTTCTTTCTACCTTGCAGCTCACCAGTCCAGGTTGGCATTTGAAGGGGGTCACAAGAAGATGTCCCGCTAGTCAGTAGAGCAGCTACAATCCACAGGGTCCCATTGGTCATGCCAAGTGCCCATGGCTCACCAGTTTGGAAGACTGAGCATGGCAGCCAGCGACCTTGTTTCTTTTTCGTATCCACCTCTGTATATGTTCTTTATTGACTATCTTTGCTAGCTGATGTTATCGCCTGTAATTAGGTGAAATAATGGGACTTCCAATTCTTTGAGTCTAGGTGTTGTCACCAAAACTGGTGCTTCATCATTCACGATGACCGAAGAACAAAGATATTGGCTGTGCTATTTGTTATGCACCATGCTTTTCCTTTTTTCTTAGTTTTTAAAAACTGCAAGTTCCAAGATATTTCAGTGAATGGCTTCTTGTTTAGCCACAAGTGATATAGAAGGTCA
This sequence comes from Dermacentor silvarum, assembly GCF_013339745.2. Lineage (NCBI taxonomy): Eukaryota > Metazoa > Arthropoda > Arachnida > Ixodida > Ixodidae > Dermacentor > Dermacentor silvarum. Next base: position 76,498,821 of record NC_051163.1, read on the forward strand.
TATCACCGGCACGTCCTGAAGGGCTAAGGCCTGAATAAAAGGCATGGCACTATGATTATTGTTTACCATGGGCTTCATTGCAGTGGTTTTGTACTTATGTAAATGTGTTGCTCTCTTAGGGCTACAGTTGAATTTTCTTAATGCTTCTTTTTATCCGTGGGATGTTGCTTTACATTTGGAAGCTCAAGCACTGGATTTGGCACAATGTTGTTTCTGAATTGGGTATTTTATAGGAGGTTGGTAGCAGGATTGGTGCATCTTACTGTGGTGGTTGGACAGCCTTCTCATCATTTGAGAGCCTTCATGGGAAAGTGAACATTACCATTGTGATAGAAAAGGCACAAGTAGCCTTGGTGATTATGTCATTCGAGTTAGAGCTGGAATTGAATGTTTCATTGACTTTGTGAAGGATCTTATTGATGGCTGATTTAATATAATTTCACTGAAGCAGTGTGTTGAGCCAAATTGATTAGCGTAAGCACGAGTCATTTTTAATAAGACATGCTTTAGCAACTGACGCAGTGATGTGCCACAAAAATTAATTTGAATGTCTTTGTCTTGAAGCACCTTGCATGCAGGTATCACACACTGGTGTACTTGTGAAGTATATCTTTAGTTGCAAATCTTTGATGATGTCAACAGTATGTTGTTCGTATGCATACTGCCTTGTCACTCAGCTCTTTCTTTCGATCTCGTTGAATAGCAGCTTGGTGAGGCAGTTTACGAACATTTAGCAGCCACACAAATGTCCATTCAGGAAGCTCCAGAATCAGTGATATGATCAATGCTTCATCTGTTGAGGAATCTTGTTAGCATGACAATCTCTTTTATTTTAGCAACAGCATTAAGCAGTTTCAAAAACAGTGATCGCGGTTTTAATTTTACAGAATGCAACATGCCTTCTGCTTTTTACTTTGCTGACAAAAGGGAGGGGAAAACAAGGGTCACTTAAATGAGAAGCACCTAAGATGTCACACTGCTCACGTGTCTGGCAACTTGTGTTAGCTTATGCCAAGTGCTTGTTTTTTTCTTTTTTCCTGGTGAATAATTACAAATATTTGTTACTCTATGCACAGCTTAGGCTGTAGCTGTGCCTGATGAGTGTGTGCTTTCGGGCATTTGGGACGACTTCCACCACCAAAGTGACACTTGAGCCATGCAGGAGGTGACCCACAAAAATAATATCCTCATGAGCAATTGCTTTTAGCTGACCATAATGCCATGAATTAGTGCCGTGCAGTTTGCACTTTGGCACTAATTTGCATGCGTTAAGCATCTGCAGTCTTTGACTCTCTATGCAGGTAAAATTCCAACTGTGCATTGTCTTGCCACCTGTAGTGCCTTGAATAAAACCGAGAAAGTCTGTTAATTCAGGAAGAAAGATTTTATGAAAGGATACAGTGTATCTTTAGGTCATTGTCTGTTACTGCCTTGAATTATCATGATAACCAACTGGCTCTGCGAAATGGCTGGAAATTTTTGCAAGCTGCAAGTTCTTAGGCAATTGTGCACTAACTCAAATGTAATTATTGGACATTGTCGATACCTCTTCTTTTGCTACAAATTGTGGTGATTATTGTAGTAAACAAGATCTACTGTTGAATTCGAGGGAGACAAGCTGCTGATTCGACTACATTTGGCCATCTCCATCTTAGTTCCCCTTCAGAAAAAGCAGACTGGCTTACCTTGCTTTGCTGGTGTCACTGACTACAGGAAGGCCGTCTGCTCTGCATTATAAATCAAGCTTCTTTAGCTGATGACTTTAACATTTTCCTTCCCTTTATAAAATAGTCTTCTGAAATTTACTATAAACCTGCAATAAAGATTGTGATAAGCCAGTATCAACTTTAGCTAACTTTAATTATGGCTAGCTGCAAGCTGGTTATAGTACCTGTGTGACCTAAGCTGAAGTCATGGACTTATTTGTGACTGCTAGAAATTGGCCTTTGAAGGTGCTGTAGTTGCAAAACTGTTGTATTCTTTTCAGCCCTCTTTTGCTGTGCGACAACCTTCTGATCGTAGCCACTGGAGTAGATTTTTTGTTCTCTGAAGCATGTGTAAGATGTGCTGACGAGTGTTTCATCAGCCATATATATATCGGAGAGTACAAAGTATGCAAGAGATTCAAGTGATGCTCATGGCTTCCTAAAGTGTTTGACTGAACATTGTGTTTGTATATAGACAAGCATGTTCCTCCAATGCTACTGTAATGCATATTTCCTGGCCCACGAGTTTTGGGCATGTATATTCTTGCAAATTCTGTACAGACTTAAATACATCATTATGAAAGTTAACTAGAAATGTTACGCTGACGGCAGTAAGTGACAGTATTTTCTTTGGAAGTGTTTTTCGTCAGGATAGAAACGAATAAATGATGTTCTAAAAAAATACATTTGTTATTCCTTTGGGGGAATAAATAGAACTAAAGGTTCGCAGTGTGATAATCATCAGATCGTAGGGAAAATTCTGAAAGTGTTCATTCAATTTTACGGCATATAATTAAAGAAAATTGTATGTGCCATTGGTAATTTACAAATAATTTTTATTTGCTTATTTCTATTGCTATTTGTTATTTGATTATTTCTGTTGATTAAAATCATGCTTTTACTGTATTTCTCATATCTTCATAATCATAAAAAGCATACACCTAAAGAATAGATTAAGAATTTTCAATTCCTTGATGACCTTTCGCTTCATCAAAGGCTATGACAACAGTGACTTTTTAATTTACTAAAAGAAATGTACGCAAGACGGCGCCGTGAAGTTTCCTTTCGCGGTGCGAGTAAGCAGCGAAGTGCACAAGAGATGGCAGTGCCGGCGCTTGCGTTGCGCAAGCGGATACCTGTGGCGCGCGCAACGCTATCGATGATATTCGGCCGCTTCTCAGCCAGACGAGTCGGGCTGAGTCACTTGCGGATCACGAGATAGCGATAACGCGGCCTAGAGCGTGCGCTCATCATCACTGGTAGGTCGCGTGTGTTGTCTCAAGGTAGAAAGCAAGCGCGTGGGTGCCGATATACGATGACTCATTCAGTTTCACGAGGACATGCATCCTATCTAATGAAGCAGACGACAGCCTGCGCGTATGCAGACGACGGAAGCGAGAAACGATTTTGATGGAATAATCGTACGCTTTGAGCTAGCGGCTTTATTTTTACTGGGGAGGAAAACTGTTTTCCTTTATCAAGAATGCTAGGTTCAATGCCTGCATTACAGTTTCTTAGGCGAAACGTCATATTTGCGTATCGTTACTAGAGTGTACTAGACAATGGTCGAGTGGGCCGAACGGCGCTCTGCCGCTGAGGCGCCGCGTGTGGAAAAATAGTGCGAGGGCGCTGCGAGCGAACTGGATTGGGGCGGAGACGCGCTCCGCGGCATATTCAACGTAATTTCGCTGCGGGCGCCGAGGCCGTTTGCGCATAGTACGCTCATAAAATAGTGCTTTATTTCAACTGCAACTTTATGTTTACACCATTTTGTCAAACATGTATATTTGAGGCAGGGATTATACAACGCGACGTCTTCAATTTTGCTGTCGTTGTCAAGCGCGTCGTCTGCTAGCGAGCGCGCGTTCGCTACGCGGACGCTGACGGACGCCCAGTTTTTCTCGCAGAACCTCTGTACAGTACATTTTTTTAATGTTTAGTTGCTTCGGTGCGCCCATGACTCTTGACGGCCGGTGCCAAATGTAGTTTTAGCCAGGTGAACTGCTGTTTTTACCACTGTCCTCTAAAAGTAACTGGTATCTCCGCACCATGAAGGCTACGTAAGAAACTTTTATTATTGATATCGTGTCATTTTACACGCGCTTCTTGTTGGTGGATATTGATCAGGGACAAGGATCGAAGAAAACAATATTACAGTGAAATAAACCAGGTTTATTACTGCGTGGCGCGAAGAATGACCAATGTATTTCTAGGTAATGAACTCAAAGGGTATATATATATATATATATATATATATATATATATATATATATATATATATATATATATATATATATATATAAGGGGAAAATAACAAAAATTCTAAATGCAGTAATTGAGAAAGTGAGAACTCCCGACCGGAATAAGCGCACGTGTTTGCAGAAACAAACACACTTATTAGTAAATACTGGAAATAAAACTCTCATTCGCAGAAATAATATTCATGGCAGGCAAAACCATATATATATATATATATATATATATATATATATATATATATATATATATAGGGTGTTTCAGCGAACACTTTCGAAAATTCTGAAAGGTTGCCTGTGGCAGAGAGCACAATTCTAGTTCATGAGCTGGTCTACTTGAAGAGGCGGACATTACTTGCACAAAAAATTGCAATGCATCATCGACTAATTACCTGATGGCCCACATTGCAATTTACAAATTGTAGCCGTGGAGTTCGCAAGGAGGATCCACTTAGAACGAATTCTCAGAATGACACCAGTTTCGAGATATTCATTCCCGAACTTTGCGGAGAAATGCATTGGTGTTCCAGTTAAGTTTTTAACAAAACGTCGATTTACGCATTGATGCACAAAACTAGCTGGAACGCCAATGCATTTCTGCGCAAAGTTTGGGAATTAATATCTCGAAACTGGTGTTATCCTGATAATTAATTCCAAGTGGATCCGCTTTGCGAACTCCACGACTACAATTTGTAAATTGCAATATGGGCCATCAGGTAATTAGTTAAAAACTAGTCAATTTTTGGTAATTAGTCGATTATGCATTTCAATGTTTTTTGCAAGTAATGCCCGCTTCTTCCAGTAGACCAGCTCTTTAACTAGAATCGGGCTATCTGCCACAGGTAACCTTAAATAAATTTTGAAAGTGTTCGCTGAAACACCCTGTATATATATGCGTGCGTGCGTGCGTGCGTGCGTGCGTGCGTGCGTGCGTGCGTGCGTGCGTGCGTGCGTGCGTGCGTGTGTGCGTGTGTGTGTGTGTGTGTGTGTGTGTGTGTGTGTGTGTGTGTGTGTGTGTGTGTGTGTGTGTGTGTGTGTGTGTGTGTGTGTGTGTGTGTGTGTGTGTGTGTGTGTGTGTGTGTGTGTGTGTGTGCAAGTGTTATTATTATGATGTACGACGCGGAATAGTCATTTCCGTTCTAATGTAATGCATAACAGCACTATTGAAGTCTCAAAGGTGAGTGACTGCATGCAAGTGAGGACTGTTATTCCGAATAATTTTGCTGTCGGATAGTCGTGGCTGTTGCGCAGAGGCGCAGTTCCTGAGAGAATTAACGGACGGGTGTTAATAAGTCCTGCTTAACAAGTTCCTAGCTCTATATAAACGCCCCGTTTTGGGGCAGCCTGTAAATCTGCTAACTTGAGTCAGACAAGAATTGCTGACAGTCTCATCATGTTTGCAACCCATTAAAACTGAGTGCCCCATGTGGTACCACACTTATCTTCTTCAACGAACGCAACAGATCTGCACATATCTCTACCTCTGTGTGAGGTATGCCGTTCCTTTAATTGTTTATTATAGTCGTTATGATAGTGCATCAGATAACTGAACGCTACAGAGTTGAGCGGTCATACATTTGGGAACGGCATTACAATTACGCATGAAATATAGGATAAGCGTAACATGTTTTTCTCGGAAATCAGACTCTAGAATAATTTATGTTGTTTACACCCCCAGAAATAGGCCGAAGAACGCAGCCACCTGCTTTTTTCTTTTTTTTTAATATAAGCAAATTCTTGGGTTTTACGTGGCAAAACCACGATATGATTATGAGGCAACCGCTATAGTTTTTGCCACCTGGGGTTCTTTAACGCGCACCTAAATAGAAGTACCACGAGTCTATTCCAATTCGTTCCCATGGAATTCCGCGACCTGGATTGAACCCGCGAGCTCCAGAATTAGCAGCGCAACGCCGTATCCACGATATAGGCACTAATTAGGCTACCGCGCAGGCTTTATTTTATTTTTTGAAGAATCGACTGAAAAAAAAATCCACGTACGGCTTACGGCCAAAGATTAGCATATAGAATGGCTAACTAAAACCGTTTTCGGCGCTCAAGGTCCGACTGCAGTAAATGACCCCGTACCAATTACTCCACATTCTGTTACGCGAGAATGCGGACACTTGAATGGAATGTTGCACTGCAGTTTACTCCTATTTTTTTTTATCTATACCAATGCTTCCAGTAAATCTGAGTACAAGGCGCCGGATGGGGCAGATATGCTTTACGTGTTTGAAGCGGCAAGCAGGAACGTTACATATGTTGCTTCGTGTGCGTTTCGCAAGACCTACTGATGGAAAACTATATGCGCAACAATACACACGAGACATACATGTTGCTTGAAGAACGACAAAAACATTTTTTCTCCAAAGGGAACCGTACAATAACATAGTAAAATGAAAGCCGACACTGCGGCCGCAATGCACGCGCAATCACCAAGCGGCATTAAAAATAATAAAAAATAAAGAAGAGAAAGGAAAGGAATTTATTCTTAAGGCATAAATACATGCCATATGCAATTATGAACCCCATTTTATCGGTCTGAACGCAAATACCAGCGCGCGAAGTACTACGAATGACCCTGCCGAGCTGTATCGCCAGCAGTTTCCAACGGCGCGACCTTGATGCAGCCCAATCCAGTTCGACCGCAGCGCCGCCCCAGTATTTTTCCACGTCGGGCGCCTCACTGCAAAGCATGCGCCGCCCCAGCCGCTCGTCCCACTCGACCATATTCTAGTACACTCTAATCGTTACGAAAGCAAAACGGGGCCACCAGCGCCATTTTGTAAGCGTCGCGCCTACGTCACGCCTCGAAGAAAATGGCGAAATGTCCAGAATAGCGGCTCTAGATCTAGTACACTCTAATAGCGGCTCAGCTACGGTGGCTAGTTCAGCTCTTGAAGCGGGCAGAAAGGGGCGCTCGTAAAGTTCACCTGTTAAAATGCGCCCCCTCACATGTTGCGTTGCCTTGCTTGTAGAAGTTTCTCTGAATTTGCTGACGCGTGTAGTTTCATTGTTTTTTAGCCTGTTCAGTAAAAGTAGTCAGTTGCGACCGCCAGATAATTGTTCACTTTAGTTGTTTTCGTGGGACAGCGCTGGCCGACGGGCTTGGCGTCCGACGAAAGGACGCGCACTCTACGCCCAAAGCGTTCGTCGGCCTCCAAACAAAGTATGTTCTGAGCAAGGGTAGTAGTAGTGGTTTATCAAGGAAAATGACGCCTATTTCTGCTGCCCAATAGGGGGTACGGCGCAACGTCAGGGAAGGGTAAGTGGGGGATAAAGATGTGAGGAAGGGAAGAGAAGGAGAAGCAGCAGTAGTCTCATCCGATCATGGAAGGGTGCCATTTTGACACCCGGCCGTACGGCTGAACTTTTCCTGCATCGCTTTCCGCGCTGAAAGCTCGAAACGCTCATCGCGTCGAATGGCGGGGCATTTGAATGTACAACTCTAATGGCAGGCCTCCGAAAACAAATTTGGCGCTTTTAAGAACGAAATCACGTCACTTCTGTTTTTAACGGATATGACGTCAAATTATTTTTTTTTTCCCGCTGGAAGTGCTCCCTCCTCACAGAGATGGCGATAAGCCCCATGAACTGTGTCAACCAGGAGTCATCAGAGAGAGAAGTAGAGACGGTGAATGGGGTGCAAAGAATGGAAACAAAAAGGACAATGCAGATTTACAAGAAGGAGAAGAAATTAGAAGGGAAAATCTGTACGCTAACACAAAGGGCAGTGCCTTGCTATTTGAGGCTCGAGCCGGTTGCCTAAGGACAAAAACATGCCGGAGCAAATATTCGGAACGAGATGAGGCATGTGTATGCTGCAGTAAAGATCCAGAGACCACTCAGCACATCCTAATGGAATGCGACGGGATACACCCAGCGAGAACCGTAGGTAACGTGCAACTCCCAGAAGCGCTTGGGTTTAAAGTTGAAGGAAGCATCAACAGATCAGCCGTATAGATAAGCAAGAGTCGATTAGAGTACTGGTGGAAAAAAAAAGCAGGGAAAAGATGGATACGACCTGATCTCTTAAATTTATAGGTAGCGGTACAAGGTAAATTTTGAAAAAGAAAAAGAATAATGAGGTATACAAAAATACTAGATAAAGAACATGTATAGTACACCTGATTAAATCAAGCAGGCTAGGTGACTATATGTCGCTGCCGCGTTTCAAAGGGGATGCCAATAAATCACCATCATCGTGTTGCCCCTTGCTATTATTTTAGTAGTTATTTTAGTAGTATTAGTATAGTAGTTTAGTATTATTTAGTTATTAGTAGATGCCAGCAGTAATATGGGCATTGCATAACCAAGGGGTACAGGAGGCATGCGTGAATATCTTAGCAAATATCTACAAGGATTCCACAGCTACCTTGGTTCTCCACAAGAAAAGTAGGAAGATACCTACCAAGAAAGGGGTGAGGCATGGAGACACAATCTCTCCAATGCTATTCACTGCATGCTTAGAAGAAGTATTCAAGCTCTGAGAGTGGGACGGCTTAGGCGTGAGGATCAACGGCGAATATCTAAGCAACCTTCGGTTTGCAGATGACATTGTGCTACAGCAACAATGGAGACCAATTACAACAAATGATTGAGGACCTTAATCGAGAAAGTGTAAGAATTGGGTTGAAGATGAATATGCAGAAGACAAAGATAATGTTCAATAGCCTGGTAAGGGAACAAGAATTCAGGATCGCCAGCCAGCCTCTAGAGTCTGTGCAGGAGTACGTTTATCTAGGTCAATTACTCACAGGGGACCCTGATCATGAGAAAGAAATTTGCAGAAGAATAAAATTGGGTTGGAGTGCATACGGCAGGCATTGCCAAATCCTGACTGGGAGCTTACCACTGTCATTGAAAAGAAAAGTGTACAATCATTGCATTCTACCGGTGCTAACATATGGGGCAGAAACTTGGAGGTTAACAAAAAAGCTCGAGAACAAGTTAAGGACCGCGCAAAGAGCGATGGAACGAAAAATCTTAGGAGTAACGTTAAGAGACAGGAAGAGAGCGGTATGGATCAGAGAACAAACGGGGATAGCCGATATTCTAGTTGACATTAAGCGGAAGAAATGGAGCTAGGCAGGCCATGTAATGCGTAGGATGGATAACCGATGGACCATTAGGGTTACAGAATGGATACCAAGAGAAGGGAAGCGCAGTCGAGGACGGCAGAAAATCAGGTGGGATGATGAAGTTAGGAAATTGGCAGGCGCAAGTTGGCATACGCTATCGCAAGACAGGGGTAATTGGAGATCGCAGGGAGAGGCCTTCGTCCTGCAGTGGGCTTAAATATAGGCTGATGATGATGATTATTATTTTTGCTGTGACGTAACGGCTAGAGTGCAAAACTTGCTCCCCCCGATACAAAGGGGCAAGCCACATCATCACCATCGCCGATGAACCGCCATGTTTTGAACGTATGATACGACTTCTATGGAAGCTTCGCTACCATGCAGGTGTATTTACCCTGGATTTTACTTTGAGGAATTCAGTTTTGTTCACTAACACTGCGCCACGCGGAGGGCCTGTGTGGTCGGGGTGGTTCGGGATGATTTTCTCCTCCACTGACCTCTCCTCCACTGACCCGCGACCGTGACCTCGGCGACCGGGCGGCGCGAGACCGTACCGTGACCTAAACATCATAGATCTTGACGGCGAGCTGCTCGCGGGCCTAGTTTATACTTTGTCGATATAACGATTGGAGGACCAAAAAAAGAAAAGTTTAGTTCTCATTTTTACTTCTAACAGCGAACCTAGCTCTTTCCGCTGAATCAACGAAAATGTGATTTTTAGATAATGTTTTATCACTATAGGCTGATTTAGTATTCCTCTTTAGAGTGATATTAAATGGGTCACCTTAGTTTCAGCGGCCGGCTGAAAGTGGACTCCATTTAACTCAATTTTCAAGCTTTTTATGCGCCGCCGCATACTAAATTTTACTAATTCAGGTTTCCGTGTACTTTTTATAACCTAACGACAAGATGCCATTGTGTCATTCAAATGGATAATATGCGAAATACTTGAAAGTGGGCTATTCCACACGATGGCCAAACTCCCGTTCACGGCATCAGCCAATATATACCGGGTGTCCCGCGTAGCTTGGGCCAAACCTTAAAAGCTAGTAAGCAAATGCCTCGTAACTGGACATAACCTAGGTAATATTGTTTGCCGTTGCTTGAAGATACTCAGATTATTTTTTGGATTCCGCCTAATTCCATAGTCTTAATTTATCAACAATTAATCAACATTATAATTACATGAAAAGTCAATGAGTAAATTGCAGAGCAGCTTCAAACACTGCCGATACAGCTTTCTGTTGCTCAATACGTGCTACATAAAAGTGTTTTATCGAATATATGGACACTCCAAGGGTATTTCTAACATCGCCGTGAAGTTCTGTATGGGCGTCTTGCGCTGGAGTTTGAGGTATAGTGGCGGCACCTGGTGGCCGCGAAAAACGTCATCTGGGTAGTACCAGCTTGGGTATTACTGAGCCCTGGCTGTGGCGAAGCACGTTTCGAGCCCGAGTTTTGCGTCGATTCGCATTTTTTTTCTGACCTGTTTCGAGTGCGAAAAGGTTCGTCACTTCTCACAGACCACGCCGACCACGCGGCGAGCAGGCCGCAGCCTATAGTTGAACGAAAATGGACTGGAAATGGAAAATGGAAATTCAGGACCGCTGGGACGTAATGCTGGAAGCAGAATGAATCGGCAACGCCGATCAGGAGAGACCTAGCTCAGCCTCGAAAAAGCGTCACCGTCACTACTGCTGCGTCGTGAGCTGCCACGAGCAAGAAGGCCTGATTCCCAACATCAGATTCAACCGTTTTCCTTCAAGGCCTCGCGAAGCGGAGAGTCAGGCGCGATGGATAACTTCACTACCCCACTACGAGCAGCAGAGGTTTGAGAGTTAAATGTGCTCATCCTTGACCCCAAGTCACTACGTTGAGGCAGCGCAGCAAGGCAGTATTGATTACAGCACATCGATGTTCGATCGCTGTCATTAAAAGCTACATCAAGCGAGCAGCGCCCGAACTCGCGCTGCAGCGCGATTCGCACGTACGTTACTGCGAGCTCATATGCATTGCATCAGTTATTTATCAGTTGCTAAAGGAATAGATGGCCGCTACTACAGCGCAGGCATAATTACTTGTCTAGCGGCATGCAGTCAACAAAGATTGCAGGAGGCCCGCCGTTTCGCGGCATGTCGAAAGACCGCTGCCGTCGCGGCGCGTACCGTCGTGCGCTTGAGCAGTTCCGTAAACATGATGTCTGCTAATCGCTGCTTTGAATTCATTTATAGCAAGCATTTCCTCGCGTTTGTGCGCCTGAATCTAGCAGCGTGCAAACCTTACCTGAAGTACAACTTCGTGCGTGACTCGCTTCGCTTTCGATTGACACTGCGCTAAAACTTCGCCGCTTATTTCTTGAACGGCGTACACGTATTCGTATTCGTCGTTGCATAATTTCTTGCCTTAATGCAGCGTGGCACCCCTGCAAAAATCTTCGGCGCCCGATATTCGCTGCAGGCCGTGGTACAACACAACCGAAAGTTGCGGGTCCATATTGTAAGCGTGCTTTCCGAAGCAGACGACCGAGCTTGGTACTACCCAGTTTCGGACAGAGGGCGCTCTTTAGCACCATTTTCGCAGCGCCCCCTGGGCAACGCAGGAGCCCCATAAAGTCTAAGGGCGATAAACTCGTCTCCGCGCGCTGTATATGAGCGCGTGAAAGCACGCGAGGGTCGCGCGCTTTCAGAGCAAACGCGACGTCTTCCGTTGCGCGAAAGGCCGTGGGGGATGGGAGGGGGGGCGACGTTGTGCTGCGCTACCAAATGCGTATCTTAATTGCGACTGGGTGCTAGGGGAACTGGAATCTTGCAGGCGAAAGGAGGAAAGCGGAAAGGCAGCGCGGGAGGGAGGGGTGCGGCTTCTGCTCTGCGAGCAAGTGCGTACTTGTACTTTGCGCGGCTGCGGGCGGACGCGCACACCGTATCATGAGAGCGATCTGCAACACGGCTCCTACCTTCGTATGCGCTGCGCTTTCACCGTTCAGTTTCTGTTTCTGGCGCGCTTGCTCACGCCAGCGTTTTGACAGCGGTTGTGTACGGTAATCGAGTGGGATCTGTTTGCTTGTGCGCGCTGACACGACGCTTGTTAATTCAGTTAGTAAGCGAATGTGTCCAAGTTTATACAGCTGATAAAACTACTATCCCTACTCCGTATAGCTCTCTACTAATTTGCTATCGCAATTGATGCTTCGCCTTTCGGGCGGAACTGCGACTTTTTTCCGATCGTGAAAGAAACCCGCGAATACGCTCAAAGTGCCTCGAGCGGCCAGTGGCGCGGCAATTTTGCGTGTATTCGCGGGCTTCTTTCACGCTCGGAAAAACAGTTATGTAGCACGTATTGAGCAACAGAAAGCTGTATCGGGAGTTTTTCAAGCTGCTCTACAATTTTCTCCTTGACACTTTTCATTTAATTGTAATAATGGTTAATGGTTGATTAATTAAGATTATTGGTTAATTACATTGGTTCCGTCCAGCTACGTGGCATTTACTTACGCAGAACCAATATCTCATGATGAATGTCGGCATCAGTGTGATTAGCATTATTGTTACCTTCAAAGCATGTATACACTGCATCCAAGTTCTCTCGCTTCCCACTGGACACGCTGCGCCATCTAGCGGCGCCGCCGCGAAGTCCGCGCGTGGACTCAGAGATGTGTAGTGAGCCGGTGCGTGGGATGCTTGAGATATAAACTGTCACCTCGCTGCACGCGAGCATTCATTACGCTACGCTAAAGCGTCAGGCCGCTGTGCTTGAGGAGCCCCCGTGACGCGGGTTCACTCGGCGCCGCACCGGAAAAATTCTTAGGGATTTTTTCTCATTGATGCGTATCGGGAAAAAAGCTATAGTAGAATACAACTAATAAAAAATGTCACAGTTTCGCCCTAAGGGCGAAGCAGTGAATGCGATAGCAACACAGCAATGTCATACGAAGTAAGGTGAGCGGCTATTGATTGACTATTGGTAGCAATATGAATTGTAGTAGACATGAGCTGATTAAGTAAGCAGGTGTGCTGTGGCGTAAGTAGACCGACATGAAGAGAAACTCGATGACCACGAGAAGGCGCGTGTGAAACGGTGGTGTTGATGAGAAGCGCTTCCCGTGGGCAGCGCGTGCGAAGGGACACACCTGTAGTGCTGCACGGCCGATCCAGGCAGCATTGCATGTGTTGCGTGCGTTGGAAAATGTGGCCCGACTATTACTAACTGAATGAACAAGCGTGGTGTGAGCGCGCACAAACAAACATGAATAGATCACACTGAATGACTGGAGACAACGACTGTCAAAACGCTGGCAGCAAGCGCATACGCCGCCGCGGGCGAAGGTACGTGCGGTCTATCGCTTCAACGGAAACTGAGCGGCGAATGCACGGCGCATAAAGGTCAGAGCCGTGTGGAGATAGGAGACGGTGCGGGCGAGCGAGCGACGAGCGCGGTTGTTGGCAGAGTAGAAGTGCGCCCCCCTCCCCCCCCCCGCGCTTCCTCCGGCGCTGGCTTCCCGCTTCCTTGCTTGCGCGTGGGTGCTTGAGTGCGTTCGTTCTCCGTGATAGCGCGCGTCCCCGCACGCTTCCGCTCGGGCATACGGCGCGCGGTGAAGATTTTATCTATAGGGAACCTCACGGCGACGGCAGAAATCCGGTTGAAGTGTCCATATAATTGCTATCGCAATAAAACAGCAGTTGGCAACAAAGCCACATGGACCGCGCGGGGTTGTGTTACTCGGCCAGCCAATAACAGAAGCAAACAAAATTGTCGCCATGCGACCTTTTCAAAATGGCGTCGTACTTGATACGACTGTACTTGTCGTACCTGCACTGCAAGTTCCGCTATAATAGACGAGTGAAAACGTATAAAATTACGCGCCTATAATTTTATTTTTGTGGTTACCGCCTTATTTCGGTAACAGGCAAAGTTTGAAGTATACCAACTATTTGCAGCCTCGCGGAGGAACAGTGGCTGGCGGTTATTAGGGCGTGGGCGGGGCTTCACTGCAGACTTAAGTTGTATTCGACTACAGTAGATACAGTAGATACATATACCACAATATGGGCCGGTATTTTGTAGCGATGCCTTATGCTTTATTCTATACTAGTCTTATCATCCACCGCTCACGGCCGGCTGATCCCGTTGATAATGTGAGCGTATACCGTCGCTCTGACCACTGACCAAGCGCGAAAAGTCATTAGCATCGGAAAGGCATCGCTACAAAATACCGGCCATGGTTTTAATCGCACAAGAACGCTAATCGAAATAAAAAGGTCTATAGAAACCAAATTCTGCGAGCAAAAAATCACCAGCCCTTCCCCTATCTGAAAATGGGGGTAAGTGAAGCTTGTCGTGTGTGTATCTGACCTTCGTGGTGATTTTCGTTCTCTCTCTCTCTTTCTCTCTTTCCCTCTCTCTTTGTTTCTCTCCTTCTCTCGTTATCTATCTTTTCTTATCTCACTATTTCTCTCCCTCTCTCTTTCTTTCTCTATCTCTTTCTTCCATTCTCTTTCTTTCTCTGACCTTCGTGGTGACTTCCTTTCTGTCTCTCTATTTCACTCTCTCTATCTATCTCTCTTTATTTATTTATTTCTCTCTATTTTTCTCTCCCTCTCTCCTTATTTCTGTCTCTCTCTCTTTCACTCACACTCTCTCTTTCTTTCTCTCTCTCTCTCTCGTTGTTCCTTTCCCTTTCTTTCTCTCTTTTTTGTCCCTGGTATGTGCCATTGAACTTAGACCTTTTCTGTAGTATCGCCCGGATCGGCCCAATTTTAAGCGTGACACCGCCACCGCCACCACCACCACAGACACTAGTAAGCCTATAACGCTTCGCTTTAAAAATCTGGAAAATAATGTGATACGATAAATTCACGGGAAGTGCCTCGCTTTTTGAGGCACGAGCTGGCTACCTGAGGACGAAAACAATCTGGAACAAATATCCGCATCAGGGTGAGACTTGTGTCTGCTGCGGAAAAAAAAAAAAGAAAAACCGTTGACGACTCAGCACATTGCAATAGAAGGTCAAGACATTCAGCCAGAAGTTCTAGAAGTACATGGGTTCAAAGCTGATGGGAGCGGCGTTTATTGGTCAGCGGTTTAGATAAGCAAGAAACGTTTTGAGTATTGATGGGGGAAATGCAGGGAAGAAATGGAGGGGGGGGGGGGGGGTCGTCACTGGCATAGGTGACTATACGAGATAAGGCAGACAGGCAGAGTGCTTGATTTTAATTTGATAGCACGTAATTAGCTTACAGACGCTAGTTGAGCATTTGTCGCCACCCAGATTTAACCCTTGGTAGAACGCCGCTTAGTTTTTTTAGAGAACTATTCTTTATTTTTTTTTTGCGTGGTATGCGTAAATGATGTACTTGGAAATAGTTTACAACAAATTTCGTTTCTCTACACGAAGCTCCTAAAAAAGTGGGACGTGTTTGTGCCAATTACACGAAGTGGTCTTTCAAAAAGTGGGGTGAATATGTGACACTGACTGTCTTTGTGTCTCGGTGCAAAATTATCTTTGACTACTTCTCGCGTGAAACAAATCTCTTGAAAGCTTTCGTTTGGCATGAATAAAATAGATGATTGGAACTAGTTTACAACTAATATCACTTCCATACAACAAGCCGCTTAGCTTTAAAAAGTGGGACGGATAGTCCCACTCACACGTTTACGGCTTTTTCAAAAAGTGGGACTCGTTTGTCCCATTCACTCTCGAGGGTTTTAGTGAAATATTAAACGTAACCACTACCGTCGTAAAACGAGCCGAAGCACGACGGACAACGTGGCCGTCGTGCCGAACAGGAACACATTTTACCGAACAGTATAAAAAGAAAAGGATTAGAACAAGCCTATGGCTCAACAGCTTCGAATAAAAGATTCCTAAAGCTGCATTTTAGCTAAATAAATTTAGCCTACTTGGACACGAGGATTCTGAGAGCGTTAAAGTCTGCCCATGTACCTATCGATTTCGACAACGTGCATTCTTCTCATACAGAAATGATGGGCACATTACGAAGAATGCAATTGAATTCTGGAATTTTACGTGTCAAATCCACGATTTTTGATTATGGGGCACACCGTATAATGGGGGACTTCGGATTAATTTTGACCACCAGGAGATTTTTAACGTGCTCCCATAGCATGGGACACGGGCGGTTTTGCATTTCTGCCCTATCGAAATGCGGCCGCCGCGTCCGGGACTTGATCGCAGCGCAACACCATAGTCGTTAAACCACTGCAGCGGATACACATCACAAAGAAGAAAACGTCAGAACTTATTTATATAATCCACACTTCTCTTTCTGTACCACTTGAAATATACAATCGTAATTACCTTTTAAATATATAATCAGTATTTGTTTTTCAAATTCCTACTTTTCGTCGAACCCAACTATAATTGCGAGCATTTCAGAATTTCACTTATTGCGCCATATTATTGTGCTGAGCGTCATATTACTTCATTTGCAAGCAGAACCGTTTTTCGAGCTCATGCTTAGACCTAAAGGAGAAGGAGGGGGAGGCGTGAATTGACTGTAGATATCAAATGACGTCAACCCACATTTGAGACCGGGGAACACAGTCTGCCAGGAATAAGTGCTAATTGTTGCCTTGATGCAGACGGGTCTGCTAGTTACAAAATGCTAGCGCTGTCCCGAGGCATTTGCCTTGTTTAGCTCTAATGTTCTAAACAGCGTCTACCGAAGAGCGCGCATTGTCAAAGCCTTATCTTCCCCCTTAGACACCTTCCAGCTCCTTCCACTCTCGATCCTTGTCTGTCTTACGTTATCTCGGCTACGCGGGACAATGCTTGCTTGTTCCCATAGTGACCCCGGGGGTGATTGCCCGAGATAAACCGCCAAACGCATGGGTCGTACCGTGCAAAGCGTCAGCGTTTGTAGTGCCAACCGTGCGTGCATTGAAAACTCCCACGAGGAGCTCGCGATCGCTACCACGCTGACCGCACTTTCATTCCTGGTTGCTGCTGAACGTGCTTTTTGAACGTGAATTCCAAGTATTTGTGGTGACACTTGGATCATCCGCATTATTTGGGTCACTCGCAGCGGGTCACTTATAGGTGAGTATCGATTTTCGCAGTGATCACGATTGTTTCTTCGCCCGCTGCAGGAATACTCGGTCAACAGTGGTTTTGTAAGTCCGCTCGCACTATAGTATACTACGCAGATATACTGCGCTTCTGCGACGACCTTCCTAAAATCACTGCGAGCCGGCCTAGTTGGAATCGATTCATCGTGAAATTATGCGCTGAACAAACGGGGACAAAGAAAGATACACAAGCACGAGTGCTTTCTAACAATGTTTTATTTTTTTTTTTTTCGTGTGGTATTTAAGTCTGATGTTACCGAAAAAAATAAAACCATGCTGCAGTTGCTAGAAAGCGCTCGCGCTTGTGTATCTTTCTTTGTCCCCATTTGTTAAGCGCAAACTTATCACGATCCTTCTTAAAATGTTGGATAGAAACAAATTTTCAAACGAAGGTTTCTTTACCTGTAGCTCTTCTAATTTCCGGCTGCTGCTACTGCTATAGTTGCTGTTTTTCCGAATATCTCTTGCCGAAAGCCTGGGTTATTATATACTGAAAGGAATTTCGACGTCAGGCCGTTGTCTTTACCCTGTGACGTCCCGTTTTACCCTTTGACGACCATGACGCCCCATGGTCGTCATGGGGCGTCATTCCAATGTCGTCATGCATGGCATCTGCATGACCGAGCGCAATATTGTTACGGGGAGGCAGACACAACAGTAAAACGTATTTACAATATATTTACAAGGCGATGAAGCGCTGAACCATATGGGCGAGAGCGCGCTAGATCTAAAACGTCTTCTTCATCGACGCTCCTCTTGAGGAATAGTCCCGTGACAATATGTTTATGTTGAGCGATGTGGAACCGCATTCTTCACAAACACCGCCGAAAAGCTTCGCCTAAACAGATTCCCACAGCGCGTGGGATCTGCAGATTTTATTGCGAAAGCAATTATATAGACACTCCAGGCGCATCTTTGCCGTCGTCGTCGCCGTGAGGTTCCGTAGAAAGTCTAAGGGCGATAACACCGTCGTCGTGCGCCCTGCGCTGCATGTGCGAGTGAAGTGAAAGGGTGCGAGAGGAGCCGACAATCGCGGCTCAATCTACCCCGCGCGAAATGGAGGAAAGCGGGCAAGAATCGTCTTCCCTTGCGTGCGGGGCACCCAACGTTGCGAGGGATCGAGGGGAGGGAAGGGGAGGGGGCGGCATTCTACAACGGCTGCAACTGCGTATGTGGCGGCTGCCGCGGTTACGCGGCCGTATCTTGAGAGTGATCTGCGTCTATGGGCGTCGGCGGTTCGTAGCTTTGTACGTGCTGTGTTCTCGACGCTCAGTTTGCGTTGAAGCGATAGACAACACGAAGGTCACTTCGCTCGCTGCTGCCGCCGCGTTTCCTCACGTCAGCGTTTTGACAGCAAGTGTCCGCGGTCATCGAGTGTGAAGTGTGCATGTTTGCTGTGCGCGCTGACACCATGCTTGGTAATTTAGTCAGCAAGCGAAGGTTGCAAGTTGATACGGTCGATAAAACTACTATGCTTAATGCGTATGGCTCTCTGCTAATTTGCTATCGCAATCGGATGCTTCGCCTTTCGGGCGAAACTGCGACTTTTTTTTTTTTTGTTACTGACCCAACTTCACAATTGCGGCGGACGTCTTAATGTACGCGATAATTTCAAATATAAATTTTAGCATTATTTATGTATCCTTTATT
The DNA here is from genome assembly GCF_013339745.2 of Dermacentor silvarum. Lineage (NCBI taxonomy): Eukaryota > Metazoa > Arthropoda > Arachnida > Ixodida > Ixodidae > Dermacentor > Dermacentor silvarum. Next base: position 76,517,601 of record NC_051163.1, read on the forward strand.
AGTGGCAGGGCATGTTGTAATCGCAAAATTGAAGTCGGCCAGCACATGTGAACACAAAAAAAAAAAAAAAAAACTCTAGCTGAAATTCTCTGATCCGAATGAGTTTCGAGAAATAGGCGCTCGAACTATTTCGGGAAATGCATTGCTCTTCCATATATTGGTCTAGCATAAAAAAAATACGACAGAACTTATCTCACGATTAATGTCGAGGTCAGTGCGATTAGAATTGAAGCAATGCATCGACACATCGTATTGCAACCGCCGGAAAGCGTCATTCATGAGGCGTGTATGCAACCGGGCTGCTCGATCTCTCGTGCATCCCATCGGACACGTACGCTGCGCCGCATGGGGCGAAGACCCCGCATGGAGAGTGTGTGAATATACAAACAAGCTAGACTGTCTGAACATACAGGACGCGGGTTCGACTCATCCCAACACGGGGTATATTTAAATGACTTTCTCTTTGTCATTGAAGATCGGCAGCATACCCGCTCTCTCATACCCAGTGGCTCCAGTTTGCGTCAAAGAAATTCGTTGAAAAGCGGCACAGAAGCGCTGGCGTGAAACGATAGAACTGAGATCATTAAAATGCGCCGCATACGCAGTTGCACATGCTCAGCTATCCAATTTGGCCTCAAAGAGATTCTCTGAAGAGTGTGGTACATACCTTATAGTGGACATAGCCAGTGCTGCAAGTTGGTATCAGAGGTTCCTTGAACCCGGTACCACATATCTGCAGTGACCAACTTTCTCACAACTGACATATGTCTGGCCGAGCACCTGCAGTTGGGAAGTCGCCCCGAAGTCTGGTGAATAAGTTACACATAAAAAAAAAAAACGCCGTGTTGTCGGGCACTTCCTTATATATCGGTGATCGGACCAAGTCGACAATGATTGCTTGTAAAGCCGCACGTAGCTACCTTTTTTCCTACTTATGGTGTCCTCGCTGAAAGCACCAGATTCGCATCGTTTCGCACAGTGTGTCGCTAAATCTTCATGAAATAATAATATTATCAAATAACATTAGTATTAAATATTAATTTATTCCCAATTTTCGCTTTTCACATAGCAACGCTTCCACTCTTGGTGTAGCAGGAGCACTGGTATAAATCCAGAGAAGACGAAGACGAAAGACAAATATGGGTGGGCCCGCCGTCCTTACGCTCTCGAATCCGATCGACGCGATGCCTTAGATCTTGACAGCGTCTGCTTAGGGTCTCATCGGTTATCTGCAAAGGAAGGCTGCATTCTACGAGAAACAAAAATTAAATTTCGTTTCATACTTAGCAGGAAACGCTGCGGACGCTACGCAAGTAGCGCGATCGTGGACGTCTCACTCCGCGCGCTTCGTAGTGCCGTCCTTTCTGATTTGTGACGCGCTTCTGCGGAAGAACTACTTCATTTGTATTACAACTACAACGTGTCGACCCCAAGGTTGCGTAAATTTTCGCATTATTTGTGCACATTGGCGCTTCCGGTATGCGGCGTACCATGTTTTCGCATGATACGCTGTGACCTCTGATCGCAGGAACGTGTCACTCCGCTCTTTTAGGTGGTAAACGGGTTGGCATCTGCGGCGCCATCCATTGATGACATTATATTTTGCGGCATAAGCGTATGAGAGTTAATGTCTAATCGAATTACATCGTCGCCTGCTGCGTACGAAGCGCAATATAAGTTTAAGAAATTTTGCGAACTATTTCTGGCGCCAGAGTATCCGATACACGTGAAAGCACGTGGAAATGCGTGGCGTCACAATAACGTACCGGCGCAAAATTCCTTCGCTTTATTTATGTAATAGCCTTCCTCTCTCTAAATGAAGGAAATGCGTTTTTGATGAATTAGAATAGCGTTACTGGCCTAGCGATATCGGGTGCCACAATTATACGCATGCGCGCGGTTTACCGGGCTATAGTTTTAGCCGCTACGATCCGACAGGTTTACCCGTATGCGGTGCGTTCCAACGTTGGGAGCGTTCGAAACTGGGCTGTCATATTTGCGCAACACGAAGCCAAGACGAGACGAAACAAATCAGTGACAAATCAACACTAACAAATACTATAGCGCTAGGTGGTAAATACGAGTAGAAATTCAAAACACTTTTGCAGCTTGGCGAAGCCATTTTCAGTCGTGACAGCGTCAAGACAAACCGCTACGCTTTATAACGACAAAACATTGGTGATACTTTGTCCGCAGATAAGAGTAAGCGAATGCTGATTTTACCCTTTATTTCTTGCTCACGACGGTGATGAAATGGCGCGGAACAATTAGGATCGAAACCATGTTACGAAATCACGGAAACTTGCAAATATCAAAAGTCCATTGAACTTCGCGCTTGCGCAGTCGTGGTGAGTGTAGGACATTAACGCGCTACTAAACGTGCATAACGCGCTGCTAAATACATTTTCATTCTTAATCGACGTACTATTGTGGCTTTTTAGTGGCCCAGTCCATTAACGTCGTTATTTTGTTACCAGCGTTGTAACGTGTTTTTGCGCTTGCTCTATCTGTGCTATAGGAGCAGCTGCAGTTTGAAATTCTACGCGGATCAAGCAACACGCGTCTTTGCCACAGCATCGGGAGATATGCAAGAGGGATCGAGTAAGCCGTCGTCTGAACCCTCCAGAACAAACGCCGAGGCTTCCGTACTCCAACAAGAAACCGACTCGGTGAGCAGCTTCGACGTGACAAGGCGACAGCCGGATTCAATTGAGAGTTTGCCACGTGCAACGTGCTGCTATTTGGGACTAGGCGAGTATATATGTTCTCATTCGTACTGCGCCGTTGCTGAAGCTACGCACTAAACACAATGATTATGTGGCATTGTGTTAGAACGTTAAAGAAAGGCTAGCGTGAAGTCATTTCTATAGTTGTGGTAAATAAAGGTCCAAACCGTCTGAACCTTTGAAAACACAGTGGCAAGCGTCAAGGCACTGCAATTAATTTACTGTAATACTTATTTCTGGGAACTATAGTTTCGGTTTCAGAACGTGACGCCATGACACGCTGATATTGTTGCGTTCCTGCAATTGCTGCGGTATGCCACACGGGGGCGCAGCCAATAGAAATGCGCGCAGCACACCCTATCTTGTGTGCCTATCTTGTTTGCATTTTTATGAGCAACGCCATCGCACCTAGCTTTATCGCTCCACGACGTCAGCAAATTTTGCTCTTTTCACGACTTCACGACAATGTAGAAATGCACCCTTGATGCTCGACTTACTATCAAATTAAAAATATCTTATGAACGTTTCCTGAGCTTCATACCAAGTGGCATCATTTTACATTCGAGGTGCCTGTAGTAGTTTCTAAAACTCGGGGAATACATGTCGGCACATCAACGCAATCTTGGAAAACTTATGCTCTATGGTGTAAAAACGTTACTTGTCATGTGTCTCAAGCGGTAAGCTTATATGTATCTCACGCCCTTCGCTCACGCAGGCTCTGCGGTTACTTGCAAGTACGATGGCACAGATGTCGTGCTGGTGAAACCGTTCACGCAACCTGGTACGCTGGGCGGCTACGCGTTCAATCTGGCCTGCAAGTTCGAGACGAAACGGGGCAAAATTTCTAGCGTCTGCTTGCTTTTCACCCTGTGCGCCGGAAACGAAGACGATCTTGTGCCGTGGCCGTTTGCCAAGCAGGTGTCGCTTAGAATCGTCGACATCGAGAACACGGGCAAAGATGTCAGTGTGCCTGTCAAGGTACGTCCGGAACAGGACGCCGATTGCTTCAAAAGGCCTCGCGCGCATGCGCCGCAGAAGGGAATACTCTCCGAGAGGATCGGCTGGAAGCAAGTGAACAAAAAGAAGCTCGTTCGCGACGACTGCTTGGTGGTGGCAGTGCAGTTTCAGTGATGCTCGTTCTGCTTTACACCATTTTTTTACACCCTTCGAGGCTTACGTTGCCCAAAAACGGTAATTGTCATCAATTTTGCGCGTACTTCCTTTAAGGCTGCGCGTCTGGTACTTTGCTGTCAGGAACGCCACGAGCCTGTCAGCGTACTCAAGCGTTATTGACAGGAAAGTAGCCGCGGTGTGGTGTGTTGAATAAAGGAAGCGCACAAAGGATTGGCGATGATTGTAACTGTCGGTAAGGCAAACCCTAACCCGGTTGTATAGATTTTTGGAAGAGTGTAGCACTTGCACGATGCCCTGCGAATCTATTTGTGGTCACTGTTGCTTTCAAATATTTTTTTTACATGTTGCGTATGTTTTACTGTATGTTGCGGCTGTTAAACTATTAATATCCGTAAATTGGCGGGATTTTACTTAAGTTACGCTCGTTAATAAAAAAACTGAAATGAGAAGCTGTAAACTGCCTTATGTCTGTGTGCATTCACGACATCTCTGAGGCCGAGAGACAAGTGCTGTGCAGAGTGCTGGACCAATTGGACAACCGTCCACTATCAGAAGTAAATGCTTTAGGTTAGTGCTCCGAAAGAACATCCGCGTTGAAGGCCTTACTCGCCTTACTAAGGTTCCTGCGGTGTACGGGCCTTCACGATAGACTCTAAGAACGCCGCCCCCTACCGCCTTATAGCGCACGCGGATTGTTTGTGCTTGTCTACCTTCCTCTCCCCTTCCACGCTCTCTTTTTATTCTCCGACTCCTTTCCCCCGTGCAGGGTAGCCAACCGGAACTACCTCTGGTTAACCTCCCTGCCTTTCTATGCATCTTTTCGTTCTCGTTGAGTGAAAATTTGATATGTATCTGTTTATATTAGTGTGCTTTGTGCGTTGCCTGTGTTTCTGAACCCCAAGTTGCGGAATGTTTCAGCCTGAGTCGCGGCATATTTCAGCCGCCATGCAACGAGGCTACCAAACTCAGCTGCAACTGAAGCTTTCAGGTGTGTTTGCCACAACACTACACCATTTAATTCGTCGAGTAGTGGCAACTAACCTTCCTTGCGGCCCTCGCATGCAAAGGTTACACGGTCTCCAGACACGTGCAGTGCGCTTGGCTATATAGTTTGGCCTAGAATATTGTTTGGCTGCAAACATACGAAGGTAAGTGGAGGCACCGTCGCGCTCCGCGAAATCGGCTCTGTAGGAACCGGGGCATCGTTCTGACTTCATGGTCATCTAAAGAAAGATATGAAGCTTGAGTCTGCAACCCCTGAGGGAGCTGGCATATCAGCACTGCGCGCTCGCATATTGGCGTTCATGCTGATCATCTGTGTGCCTACCACACCGTGATGAATACACTAGTCTGAGCGGGAAGCACACTAAATGTAAAGCTAAATCTTTCAAATGCTTTCTTTGGATGCGAATATTCGAAATTTTCGAATAAAGAATCGAATAGTGTCCCATTCGATTCGGTGTTCGAATCGAATACAGTATTCGTAAATCGAATATTTTCCCAACACCTTTCGCATATTTCTAAACGTCAGCTGCGCCCAAATCAACGTAAAATTGGAGCAATAGTATGGTAACTTCTCGACCCCCCCCCCCCCCCCCTCGGTGGGTATATACAGACATGGAACATGAGAACACGGGTAGGGGAGCAGGCTGCATCACTTAGCTAGCCAGACTTTACAGGCTGTACAGCGATAATTCGCACTCTCTGAAGAACATTGTGCATGTGAAGGAACTACTTGTTTGCTCCTAATGCCCCATTTGTGTTTTTAATAAGCAATGCTTCATAGCGTACTATGTAGTGACAGAAATTTGCTTAATTTAAGAATATTGGAATGTGAAGATTGTGTTATGTTAATTGTGATAACAGCTACTCGTTATTCGCAAACTATTTGAAAAGAATTCGATATTTGATTCGATTCGTTTCTGAAAATTCGATTCGGTCTCAAAAATCACTATTCACACACCCCTAGAAGTTTTTATTCGCTCCCTCTTCAGACAGCCATCTGTAACTTGGCCTTGCCCTCCGTAGCAACCTTCAGACGAGCGTTCAAGTGCGAACAGCTTCATCGACTGGTGACGAACTTCACATGGCCCGAACCCGTCAATGTGAACCGTGCTGTGGCAGCTTAGGCGAGCCCGTACGCTTCCCGACCCATTCCGCAAAACTTCTGGACGTAGCCGTTCATAGGTTTCACATATGTCCTGGTGTAGTTATTTGTGGTCTAAACATGCGTGATATGACTGCGAACTCACCTTTCATGGCGAAAAAGCAATAGACTATTGTATTCGATATGCCTACGCTTTTACACATATTTCATTCTGCACTACTCAGGTTACCGAGTACTCTCTCATTACAGAGCCACGAAATGGTTCTGTGCTTCGCCACTGATCTTAAAGGGCAACATGACGAACTGGAAGGCTTTACCATGACAGATGCGCATAATATTGTCTTCGCGCATTTTGATACGGAAAGAAACAGATAACAGCAATACGATAATGTGCTCGTCGTTGGAAGAGTGCGAAATTTGTGGGAAGAATAACTGCGCCCTCCAACTATGAATCCAATTTTAAGGGCCCCCACTCTTAACACTTTCCATCCTTCGACATGGAAGAAGAACTTCGAGAAAGACATCATTCATCTGAACGCTCATAATTAAATCAAAACGCCTACGACTTGGCTACGATGTTTCTCGTTAAAGTCAGGAGTCGCTTCATACTCAATCATGCAATAAATACCACCGGAATAGGAAAGGAGGGACGCAGGACACAACGCTAATGGCTGAATGTTTTATGTTGAAGTAACATCAATGAAAGAAAAAGAAATATAGGTCCATCGACCATTTAGGATTACATGTGAACCGAAGCCTTAGTATGCGGGAAATGAAATCCTATACGACTAACGGCGACGCCGTACAGTTGCGATCACTTTCACCCTATCCAAAGTGCATTCTTATGCAATATGCAGGGTGATCATTTTTAAGTTTTACGGACTTTTTAGAAATCGCCTATGGCAGGTAGCATAATTCGTATCATTGAGCTAGGTTATTCGATGAGGCGGACATTAGTAGCACGAGAAATCGAAACGCATATTCAACCAATTAACAAAAATTCACTAATTAAGTTCTTAGATAATTAATTTACGACATATACTGCAATTTACGAATTGTAGCCGGTGAGCTTGTCAGGAATGAATTTCCAGAATGACACCAGTTTGGAGACATGCGCCATCAAACTCGCCGTAAAAGTGCACTTTTTTACGAAAATGCTATTTTATATATACATTGAAGCACAAAAGTAACTGGAACGCCCATGTATTTTGTCCCACAGTTTGAGAAATATTGGGAACGCCTGTGTCAGTGTCGTGTAGCCACCAAGATTGGCTTAACCCCATTTTCTCTACAGGGGAAGGGCTCTGAATTTTTCAGGAATTCTACTTCGTCTAGCAGTTGATTCAGAAGTCTGCAGTGAGTGTATATTTGTGCTTAATCGTGTAATAATCAACATCTCCGAGAGCGATTTACTTCCGAGTACAAATATCCTGTGATATGGCATGTTACATGCATTTTCTGCACCCTGTATTGCGTTTGAGCTCTTGTATAGTAATTGAATGAAATTGTTACATGGAAGTTTTTAGCACACATATATTGTGTATGCCACTGCCACATATATTTAAGTTGCATAGGCGTAAGTCACATATTTTGTTAAGTGCTCTACTGCATAGAAATGTATAGTGGAAAATATGAAATAGCTAAGGTTTTGTAACATCAGATCTGCGTAAGCCTGCACCAAACTTCTTTAAATATCAAATCGCCTTTCTCACAAGGAAGAGGCAATGATGTTTGTTGGCATCGCTTTTGGGGCGCGGACAAATAGTCGCCTTTTCTGCTTGATTTATGCAACCATTACTATAGTTATCGCTATATATAGCCTCTTGCGTACCTGATATCGTTCTTAACTTTAATATTTAAGTTTCTGTCACTATATTGTACAATTACCTACGCTTGCTATGACTCCAGTTCTATCAATGCCTTCCATGCTTTTTTTCCACCAATACTCTGATCGTCTCTTACTTTTCTCGGCTGCTGACTAGTTAACTTTTTTTTAATCCTAACGCTTTTGGCAGGTGGACACTCCATACGGGTCTCGTTGAGTGAATATCTTGGCATTCCAGCGTTGTACCGAGTAATTTCTGTGATTTTTTGCAGCACCCTCAATTTTGCAGGTGATGTTAAGTCGTACGTGCTGCCATCTGGTGTGCATGTTTTGCACTTACTCGAAACTATTGGGTGGAAACTGCCCTGGACGAATAAAGGAAAAGACTGAGAAAGGGCCGTAGTATCAACACATAAATTTATTGAAAACACACGACTAAATAAGCGTAAAATTACTTGTGACAAGCACTACAATGAAACCGAACTTTTGAAACATTAGCAGTAAAGTAATCATTGACATGCATGTCATACATAATCTGATTGGCTGACATGGTAATCACTGGCATCCGTGAGAAACTGCTTACAGAATGATAACGATTAAAAGTTCCTGGAAAAGTGTTCTGTCTCTGTAAGAGCCTTTGTAGAGCTGTTTACTTATCTTCGAGTGCTGGAGAGATGGGGTTTACAAAGAAAATTCAGGAGTGTGTATCAGGTCGAAAGTTGCACCTGTGCTTAGTGGAATATTTTTCAGTAATGTAGACCGTGGGCTTCATTCTCTTTTGGATGTGGTTGCATTAAGAACATTTAGGTATGTTGGTGATTCCATTGATTAGGTTAGGCACCCTAACCAAGTTCATTTGGTCAAGGTGCCATGTGTGCTGTTTCCAGACACCACCATTGGAGCTTATAATAGTTTCTGTAGAATGTCTCAATGTTCCTTTTGGGCAGTGGTAAAATTTGTTTAAATTCATGTCAGGTTGGAACACGCTTGAATATACTGAGTGTAAAATAGATGGCATTCGATGGGCGTGGACTTATTAAAAGTAAAAAGATTCGTTACATCAATAATTACATAGAAGTTCATTACAGTCAGTTTTAAGCGTAAACCTAATATGCATTCTTCGTCATATATGCCTGTCTTGAGATTGGTGAGGCTTTCGAAAGAGTATTTCCCAAACCGGCGGTATTTTCTTAAATAGGGCTGCTGAAATAGAGGGATTCTGTTTCTCTTTTGTTGCTAAATTGCCCCTCTCTAGGATGTACTACGGGTACAAGGCTCCTCAACGTGCAAACGTTTGCCAGCTCGCAGCAGTACGCACCACTCACCCAGCTTTCCCGTGCCGCGCTAGCTCCTATGCCAGTACATAGAGGTTTCCTACAAGACCTGCTGGCAGCAGCACGCGCCACCGCAAGCCCAGAATTATTCCCAGCCACCATTATTGCTTCTCTACCACGCGGCTGTGCTCCTTCAGGCAACAACAACAAACAGCAGCATGTGCCACATTCTTATCCAACACGGCATCTGGTAGGCGGTGTATTTGGCTCCGCTTCGGAGGCCGCCTTCCTCAAGCGCACGGGTGCCGGAGGCGTGCACCTCCCCGGGATTCCTAGAACGCCACTCTAGGTGAAGCCTCGGCCCTCTGAAACCTGGATTTTATTCCTTGCAACCTGTGAAGTGTTTGCACACCACTAACTTGTGGCATTGCAAAATTGTGTGGTGCTGCTGACGATAGAGCCAAGTTAGGAAAAGCTTCTTGAAGAGGCGCTGAACTGCTCTATTTATTGAAAATGATTGTTAGCTATGCTAATTTGGTAATATGCTTAATGTCCTTTCACTGGAATTTCTTTTTAGAAGCTTTGGGGATGACCAAGCTTGATGCAGAAACGCTATCTATTGGTTGCCCTCCTTAGAGCTTAGTCCAATTATGGCATATGCCGATTCTATGCTGCATTGAGTTTAATGCCTATGCTGCAGCTTTGCTTCTTTACAAGTCTGTAGCCTAGGCCTAAATAATTTAGCACGCTCTTTCTTTGCGGGTATACTTATCATGTCATTCTATGTGGTGTTCAGAGATGGTTGGCACAATAGCCGAGCAAGCATGTGGTCTTCTGCGTTTTGAGGGGTAGGTGGTGGCCGGGGTACTTTTTCACTACGCATAAGGACTATCATGTGGCCTAAATGTTGATAACCATGGGTGTCGTGCACGTTGCATTTGTGCACTGAAAATGTACAAACATAAAAGCAACTCCAGGCCTTCTTTTATCTATACGCTGCATAGTTCCTAACTTTTCAGTCAACGTTTACAATGTATTCATGCACTCCTATCCGCACCATTTATTTGTTACGGGCATGGGCCGCCAGCGGCTGCCAGCGGCAACGGGTTTCTTTCCTAGGGCGCCAAGGCAGGTATGACCGAATGTAAAGAACCGGGATAAAGCGAAATATCCTCCAAATTTGACGCGCTAAACTTACTACCCCAATACTGATGTATATTAAATTCTTCATAACAAGGTGGACATTGGATATATTCAGCTCGGAGCGTCCGCTGCTACCGCCATAAATCCACTTGCATGCGGGCAACACAACGCCCGAGGGAGTTAAATTGTTTGTGTGTGTGTGTGTGTGTGTGTGTGTGTGTGTGTGTGTGTGTGTGTGTGTGTGTGTGTGTGTGTGTGTGTGTGTGTGTGTGTGTGTGTGTGTGTGTGTGTGTGTGTGTGTGTGTGTGTGTGTGTGTGTGTGTGTGTGGTGTGTGTGTGTGTGTGTGTGTGTGTGTGTGTGTGTGTGTGTGTGTGTGTGTGTGTGTGTGTGTGTGTGTGTGTGTGTGTGTGTGTGTGTGTGTGTGTGTGTGATAGGCGTGTGAATAAATTACTGCCTAGTACGCGTAGTTTAGTTTTCGATTGGTGGATTCCTTCCATGCGTTCTGCTTTCGCTAGAGATAACAGATATGCATATAGCGACTGCATCACAAAAATGGTAATTATGAGCGAGTTTCGGTATAGCAATTTTCCTGATATAATGAACTGCTTTAGCGCTGCACAAGCTTGTTCATTTGAATCGGATTTCACTGTATACACATTTCTCTCGCACGTTCAATGCCTGGATGTTTAAGATCACGCCTGCTGGCACTTTGCCGCTATAGGCCACTTACTGTACAATACTGACAGGACCCTTACTGTACAATACTACTGGCAGGCTTCCCTGCGGGGCGCTGTCCCTGCTTGGGGAGCCCTCAAGAGCCGCAAGCTCCTGAGGCTCGTCTGGTTCTTGTCAAGACTTTCTTGCGGTGTGCCTTAAGCCTCTCCAGGACCATTCGGTCAATCTGCAACATGAACATCAAGGTAAGGACCGGTTAGCCACTCTCCCTGCCTTTTTCGTTTGCTTGGCCTAAATTTTGTCAAACCCTGGTATTGCTTTTCCAAGATCAAATTCGTGAATTTAAGCTGCTTGTCCAGGGTATAAGGAACTGATAAGACAAGGTCCGATCAAATGCATGTATTGTGTGCTCTTTCTTATTCTTGGTTGTACTGGAGGCCACCACTCAAATAGCAAAAAAAGTATTCTTAGTGCAAATTTTGAATATTCGCACACCCGTGTACTGTTAGCACTTTACGGCTGACGCCTATTCTAAATCTCAAGATGTGGCTGAGCTCGTCATATTGCTCGCCTCACATATGGCCTAGGCACAATATCAACTATGCACCAATGTCTTGTTAAGCTTGAGAGAAAGCGTCTTTCGGGCAATAATGATTCATCCCACTGGCTTTGTATAGCACGAAGTGCAGCTTTCAGCATACTTATAAATGCGTAACTGAGGAACAGATGAATAGAGCGGCCGTTCTTTCCTTTTGTACTGTCTCAACCGCTCTTAAGCTATTTATGATATGTACCAACGAGGTCAATGTAGCACTATTTTTGATACAGACGAGCTAGCATCATTATTAATTAATAGCCAACTCATAATTTTTTTTATTGGTGCAGGGTGCAGTTTTCGGCTTGTACCTGCTCCATTATGTGGTTTCCCCAGCAAGTGAGGCTGTTGTAAACCAGCATCAGACGCACCAAGCTGGCTTGTTCTAGCAGGATAAGCTTCAGGCAACGAGTGTCTCTTCCGATTTACGGCCTTGCAAAAATCCACAACGCTTTCTCCTATATCAACAAGAATAGCGGATTTGTTCACCTGTAAGATCGGAAATTTGTGTCTCAGCATCACCCCACCCCATCTTTCGGTAATGTGTGTGCTCTTTGAACCAGTTGAGCAATATTTTTTGTCTCAGCAACCATAGAAGAGGTCCCATTTCACTTTCCAACTACGGGACCTCGTTCTGTATAAACTAATCATGTAATTATCTCCGATTTTCTCTTGAATAAACTGATTCTAATTCTCAACAAACATGTTATATATAATAACCACTTGTAACCCATTTATCTAGGCAACAAACAATATTCAATAAATGCATCAATCTTAGACAAGTTAGGACAGTGTGGTTGAAGGCCCTGATACTGAAATGTATTTATTGTTAATCAGGCAACAGTTGTTTAGGCGTTGTGACGTGCCGTTGTGGCCGTCAGTTCCTATGGGTTGCGGGGCGGCGCAATACGCATCCAGACAAAGTGGAGACCAGGAAGGGACTGCCACAACGGCACGTCACACTTGGCGCCCAACGGCTCAGAGTGAGCTGTATACGAAGACGTTTATTCCTTTTTTATGTGGGGACGTCGCTCGCTACGCGCTCCTTTGGTCGAACCACTGACAGCGTCGGCTCCGTATACCTAACATGGCGACCGCCCAGTGTTCCATCGATGTGTTCGAACAGTTTGATGACGCCGCCTGGGTGGAAGCCTACAGGGCAGCTGTGCCCGAAGCAGGTGCCCTAAGGACCGAAGTGAATCAGCTCCGGCGCGAATCGGAAGGTCTGAAAATAATGTTTTCGGAGGGACATGACACTGCCAAAGAAGTCGACGCACCATAGCCACCTCTTGACCAGCAGTTGCAGGCAAGTCACGACTTCTATTGCAACTTACTCGCTCCGATTGGGGAACGCGTCGAGCGCTTGGAGTCGAAAACGCTTGAGGACTCGGAAGCCTAATTCTGCAAGAGTACGGAGACGAGCGCTGCATCGATAAATCCTCTACGCGGATCGGGAAAGCAACCTGACAAAGCTAAAGACGAAGCTACTTCATGCATCTCTAACGGCTCGGGTGAAGATGCTCGCGATAGACTTCCAAGTTTCGCGGCTAGCTCCTTATCGCATCTTGGGAAAGATGTCATCGCCTGGTTTCATCAAGTTGATTTTTGGTTCAGAACCTTCAGCGTTCATGAACGGCTAGGTCGCGATAGCCTTCATTATCTCCAGGCTCCCAGCTAAGGATTTCACATGGATGTGCCACCACGTTGCCACTATCGCTACTCGAGCTGATGTGAAGGCAGCGTTCCGTCGCCGTTACAACATAGATTTAATGTAACCTCCAAGCAGCGAATGTTCGGGGCTACACAACGAGCTGGAGAGTCAAGTACAGACTTCGCATACCGCAAGTTGGACCTTATGGAACAATGCAATTATCCAGTATTGCAAAAGGAGAAGTGTCAGATCATCATGGCTACGCTTTCAGACAAGACTACGCTTTCAGACAAGAATTTTGAGAAACTGGATGACATGATAGACTCTTTTCCGCGCTTAGACAAGATCAGCAATTCCGAGGAAAACGTTAAAGTTCTGGTTGCGGTTGAACCTCCCACACTTCAGACCGCGGCACACCCCGTTTTGGGAAAGCGTTCGTCTCGGAAGTCTATGCGAAATCGTCAGCGCATGGAGAGCGTAGAGTCGAGCGGTTCCTCAGAGAATCAGCTACCACAAAAAAAAAAAAAACCTGCCTCAAAGGGAACATGTAAACGTGTAGCCGCTTCCGAGTCATCCGCGTGTTCACCGCGTGTTTTTAACAGATCCAAAGAGAATACCTGCAGGATTCGTAAACTGTGCTTGAGCTGCTCTAGAAGCGGACATTTTGTCACACAGTGTCATCCATGATTGAGCAGGTGTCTTGTTCTACAGAAGCGGGTATTTTTTCCGTTCCTGTCATCATCAACGGACAAACGTTTAAAGGCATCTTGGACTCAGGTGCGTGAAAAGTTTGATTACTGCGCCACTGGTTGAGAGACTCAAGCTAACCATTGGGCCTTCGTTCCTGCGTTTGGTAGGAGCAAGCGGCCATCACTTGGAAAACTTGGGTCAAGTCAAAACTATTGTAACAGTCGACGGCCAAACATTGCAGCATGATTTCTCGTGGTTAAGCGGTTATCTCATGACGGAGTGCTTCTAGGCGACAACTTCCTACGGGCCTCAAGAGCCATCATCGACTGGGGTTCGCAAAGCTTTACCGTGCCTGTTCCTCAGATGTTACAAAAAGGCCAACTCATTAGGGAGCAAGCACTACCTGCTTTATCACGGAATTAGTTCCAGTGGACTGGCATCGCATGTCCAGAGACAAAGATTGTGTGATCTCCCAACGACCTGGCAGATTGTCTCCTGCGCAACGTGACCTCGTCAAGAGTCTGATCAAGGACCTCATCGATGCCAAGATAGTCCTACCTTCTCGGAGTCCTTGGGCTTCACCGCTGGTCCTAGTAACGAAGAAAGACGGGACAACACGCATGTGCGTCGATTATCGGCGACTCAACGCAGTGACTGAAGATATTGTTTACCCTTTTCCAAGGATTGAAGATGCCCTGCAGGCGCTCACCGGAAGCAAGTACTTTTCTGTAATGTACTTGGTGTCTGGTTTTTATCAGACAGCCATGCATCCAAATGACATACAGAAGAGGGCTTTTGTTACACCTTGAGGTCTCTACGAATTTCTACGGATGCCGTTTGGCCTTAAGGTGCTCCTTTCACCTGTCAACGATCATTCGATACAATCATTGACGGAATTAAGTATGACAATGCCCTTGTCTACATGTATGATTGCGTAGTATTCAGTCAGACATTTGAAGACCATGTTTCGCACGTGTCTGAGGGACATCTTTTCAAGGTTCCAGAAAGCATCTTTGAAGTTCAAACCACAGAAGTGTTTCTTCTTCTGCACTGCTGTTAATTACCTTGGACATGTTGTCACAAAAGATGGTGTAAGTCCTGATCCAACAAAACTGGCAGCTGTTCAGATGTTCCGGCCTCCTTGAACCGTGCAGGATCTCCAGTCATTCATAGGGCTTACGTCATACTTAAGGAAGTTTATCCCTAACTATAGCGTTACCGCTGCACCTCAACGATCCCTCCTAAAGAAGAATTCTGCTTTTTCCTGGGAAGAGGATCAGCAAGTGGCCTTTGAGACATTAAAGTGCGCTTTCAGCCGCCTGTCCTCAAGCTATTCTCGGAGAAGCCAGAATTTAGGGTGCAAGTACACACAGACGCATCTCGTGTCGGCTTAGGAGGTCTGTTGCTGCAATAAGATGAAGAGCGACTATATCACCCAGTGTTATACCTGAGCAGGGCACTTAAAGGCGCAGAGGTCAATTATTCTTCGAACTGGAAGCCCTTTCTGTGAAATAAGCATTAGAACAGTTGCGATCATACTTCATAAACCTCAAACTTCAAGTTGTCAGTGACCACCACACCCTTTGCTGGATTTTGCACTACAGAGGAAGGTAACCAACGTCTTCAGCGTTGGTTGCTGATTTTGCAGGAGTTCGACTTTGACGTCACCTACAAATCAGGAATTCTGTACAGCGCACCAGATTGCATTTCAAGGACACCTCCCATTGTTCCAGAGAAAGGCCAAATCCTTGCTGTATCCTATCCACCACTGCGATACTGTGGCAGCATGGGTGAAGAACAGTGTCAGCGCGCATTTTGCGTTAAAGTCCTGGATCTGCTTAATGATGCATTAGTCACAAAGAAGCAACAGAAACGTGCCCAAAAGAAATTTTTGATGCACAATGAGGTGTTGTACAGGAGAGATCAACGTGCGGTCAGCAGTCGATTTCTCCTCTGCCTTCATTCTCAACGACAGGCTGAGGCACTTCGAGAAATGCATAAAGGAAGGTACGGTGGCCACATGGGCATCAGAAGAACATTCGAAGCACTGAGGTTCAAGTACTACTGGCCAAAGCTCTATACGGATGTCAAACGGTATGTCAGTCACTGCGACCTTTGTCAGAGGATGAAGATGTCGACATCGCTGCCTTATGGATTACTACAACCAACATAAGTGCACAGCCGTTTTCATACAGTTGGTATGGCCATAGTATAGGACCATTCAAAAACTCTAGAGGATATAAATATATCATCGTAGTCATCAACTACCTCACTAAGTTTGTTGAGGCAAAACCCTTGAGGAATACAGAAGTCACGACCGTTCAAAAGTTCATTGAGCGCAGAATTGTCTTGAAGCATGGATGCCCGGCCATGTTTATTACAGACCGCTGTACTCAAATGATGGCACGCTATACTGAAGCTTACCTCAAACATCGTGGCATCACACATGCTTCCACAACCGCATATCATCCTGCAGCAAATTGCTTGTGCGAAAGGGCTAACAAGACTACCAAGCAGATGATTGCCATGACTAACGCCGGAGGAGAAAAGTGGGCTGATGTACTCCCATATGTTGCCCAACTCCATTCTTCTTAGTTTATGGTAGAGATACAGTGCTTCCACTAGACGTTGTTTACAGCCGCCGAGAACTTGAAGAACTGAAAGATTCCAGTTATGAGGGGGGGGGGGGGGGGTAGTGAGCGAAAGATTGCAAAAAGCTAGAGAACTTGTGGCGGCGTACATCAGACTGGCACAAGAAAAACAGGACTACTTCAACAAGCACCGAAAAGACGTTGTGTTCGAAAGAGGACAACGTAGTGCTTCTTAAGGCTCCACCCTCAGGTGTTAAATCGACCACATGTTACAACGGCCCTCACAAGGTAGTGAACAGACTGTCTCCCGGGAACTACGAGATTGAACTCGCCGATAACATGGGAACGGTCATTGTGCATGTGGAGAAATTGAAGCCCTACCTGAGGCCAATTGCCGAGATTGAACAACCTCGTGCTTCAGACTAAGCTGTATGTGTCTGACGCCGTGTGGATGCAGTGAAGTGTTTGGTGCAGTATAGTGCCAGTGATTGCATTTATTTCCCTGTGTGAAAAAGGGACGACAGAGCTTGCCCTTGTAAATAGTTGCTGTTGTATGATTGCTGTTTAAGTTTGCTTATGTTTTAGCTAATTTCTGTTTTACCATGGCGAATGTTGTGTGTTGTGTTTTTAGCATTGCATGCAGTCGGGACGACTTGTCTCGAAACCATGCCATGTCACGAGCGAAAGCAGACAATGCTTATGCTAACTGCACTTGACAAAACTGCACACGCTACATTTCACGAGCGCAGTCACTTACCCGTGAAAGATCTGCTTGCCAAACGCTTTCTCAAGATGGCTTAAATACTATAAGCCGCGATGGCGCAGGAAAAGCTACTCCTCTTCCCTTACTACGGTAGTTGCCTGATCAGTCTTAGATCCGTCGACGAGTTCGGTGCTTCCAGGGTACCAGGCAGCGGCCGGTGAAGTCGGATACGTCATGTCGGAGACATTAAGACGCCTCCTAGATAGCACAAGGCCTGGGCACTTCGATCCGTGACGTCATTCTACCTTGCCCGACTGTCATAGAATCTAATGGGGATGCTCCCGAGTAAGCCGCGTTGATTTTGACGTCACCGCTTTCGCCACGCCGGGCTTGGCAATGGGAATTTCGGTCCATGTAGCATGACGTCATAAAGCAGAGTGGGCAGGCCTAATATTGCTCAGTAGACCAAAAGAAAATTATGGTCGCTTAGCGCAAACAAGGAAGGACGGAAGGGGACAAGTTAGGGGAGCGCCAGCTTTCGACTGTTTATTCTATTTTGTATTACATCCAATATTGCAGGGCGTTTCAGTGAACACTAAAAAATTTTAAAGGTTGCCTGTGGCAGATAGCACAATTCTAGTTCATTAGCTGGTCTACTCGAAGAGGCCGACATTACTTGCACAAATAATTGAAATGCATAATCGACTTATTAAGAAAAGTGCACAAATAGAGTTAACTAATTACCTTATGACCCGGGGAATTCTAGTCTGGCAGTTCGCAAGGCGGATTCGCTTGGAACGAATTCTCAAGATGACTGCAGTTTCGAGAAATAATTCCCAAGCTTAGCGGAGAAATGCATTGGCGTACCAGTTACTTAATAAAACGTCATTTTATGCGTTGAAGCACAAAAGTAACTGGAACGCAAATGCATTTCTCGAAAAAGTTCGGGAATTAATATCTCGAAGCAGGTGTCATCCTGAGAATTCATTCTAAGTGGATCCGCCTTGCGGACTTCATGGCTAGAATTTATAAATTGCAATATAGGTCATAAGGTATTTAGTTTAAAACTTAATTAGTGAACTTTTGTTAATTAGTACATCATGCATTTCAATTTTTTTGTACAAGTAATGTCTGCTTCTTCGAGTAGACCAGCTCATGAACTAGAATTGTGCTTCTGCCACAGACAACCTTTAAACATTTTTGAAAGTGTTCGTTGAAACAACCCTGTATATATACGCAAGCGAATGCGCAACAACCGAATAGCTTCATTCGCGCAACACCCCAATCACAGCCGGCTATCAAAAACTTTGGAGGACGCTTAAGCTTCGCCTTTAAGAGTGGAATGCGATAGCACTCAAAGATCCCTGACTGCTTCTCACGCTTCCCGGCGACTGCAGCTTATGTAACCGTGATGTTTACTGGGAAACGCTGGCAGTAAACGCTATATGCACGAGCTTTCGGGTAGAAACGTGGCTTCTTGCGTGGGCCGATCCCGGAGGTAGTGAACAGCCAAGTAAAAAAAGAATTACATCATTTTCATGTTTCTGAGATTGTTTCGCGCTTTTAATATTTCAGGCGGAGAAGGTTTTGACGTAAAAAGGATGTGCTGTTGGTGTTTTGTTTCGTGAAATTTGTTTGTGGATTGTCATTTTTAAAATTCCGAGGAATAACTTTGTCAAGTATGTAAGACAAGGTATGAGCAACTTTAGTGGTAGTATTATCTGGCAATACAACCCGCACATACCTCATGTCACATAGCAAGGCGTGGCATATACTTTATATATACGGAAATTTTCGCTCCCGGAAACTCCGCCGGCGCCGACGCTGACACCGACGCCGGACTTTCTGCGACACGGGGCCCTTAACGCTTTCGCGTTAAAAACCTTTTCTGCATACAAGAGTAAAACTGAAGTGTCGCTAACACATGAAGAATCTCGCTCTTTAATGTGAAACGCCTCTAACAATTCACGTGCCATGGTGTCCCTGCTATTCAGGAATCCGTATCTTGTCCAGTCGTGGCTCGCACTGATGCGAGTTGCGGTGCTTAGGCAAATGTGCTCCGCCTTTGTCTTTTAGTGACAGCTCATGCTCCCGCGAACGCTCACCTACGCATCGCCCAGTCTGACCGATATATGTCTTGCCGCAAGATAACAATGGGGAATGCGGGAGATGGCGATTCAAGGCGATGAGTAACACGAGAACAAGGTGAGAGCAGGAGCCAACGTTTCGACAAGTGGACTTGTATATCAATAAATAAGTAAGACAGCGATATTTCAAAAAGCGCGAAAGGATTCGATAGCAAGTAAGAACACCATGCATCGCGTTATTGAGGAGCTAATAAGAATTGGATAGACTAGGGAGTTTTAAAAATAGCACAACCAACCATCTTTGCGTACCCAAATGCTTTGCGTACTCATGCTGCTTGCGCTGTTATGTACTCCATCTTCGTTCCTTTCTATATCTTTTTGCGTCGTTTTCTAAGTCAGGTGGTTTGCTTTGGCTTGTAAGTTGGCGCCTTTCTCTTTCCTATTAAAGACATGAGAGTACATCACGAGCTATCTATACTGACAGTTTACAAAATTGAGACCGACAAAATAGATAAATATTGAAACGAAAGCCCATGCGGCCATGCTGGCGATCCACTCTCCGCTTTACACAGCAGAGAAGCCTTCACACATAGACTGCCTGCAGCAACGCCGAAAGCTCCCGCGAAAAAATACACAAGAATACTAAAGAAAAAGTAAATAGGAAAAATAATAACTTCGAGCATGCAGCAATGGAAGCTTATACCTGCCCCCACAGCCCTTATTAATGTTTCAGTCCGTGCAAGATGCGTCGAGCGGCCTATAGAGGCCTATGGAACACATCTGCATTTCTGGCAACCAATAGATGGTTGAACAGCAAACGCAGATCCTCGTGTTCCACCATTAATATTTCGAGGTGCCAATTGTAGAGAGTGTGGACGGTGGTTCGGAAGGCACGGTGACGAGGACTCTCGGCGGGACAGCGAAGTCCCCGCTCTGTTCCTCCTCGTCACCACTTGCGGGACTCGACTCTTCGGCGTCGCTGTCATCGTCAGCTCCGCCCACTGTAGTGGTGACATGTCCGACTGCGAGCGAGAAGGGGTGCATGTCGAACCAGCAGTGAACTCATGGCCATCGTGTATACTAACTGCCAGGTTGTATGTGTCATAAGTGCCTAGCTCACGTACGGCTTTTGTTAATTCTCATTTGCCCTAGCGTTCAGATGCAACTTGCCAAGCGGGTTGTGGTCGAACTTTCGCCGACGCGACCTACTAGCGTTTGCGTATACCCGGCGTCTGCTGTCCGACCCTACAAGCCGACTATACGAGACTTTATCGGCTTCGTTTAAGCATCGCCCTGGTGTGGCCTCCCAAAGCAATTCACCTAAACCATCTACGAGACGCGCCGTAGTACTGGCTCCCAAATAATCTTAGAAACCTGGGTCTAAAGTTCACTCAAAGCAAAGACAGAGAAGGCTTTGTGAATTCTGCAACCATCGGAATGCCGCCTGCGACAATAAAACCCGTGACCAGTGTTCAGCAGTCGAGTGCCAGGACCGCTCAACCACCGCGAGAAACTTGCGGGGATCTCGGCAATATAGCGCTGGGAGAGCAAATAGCCAGTGTTTATATAGCTTGCGTAAGCTCGTTCTCAGGTTTAAGAAAAGCACGCGTATCTGGTGCAGTCTTCAAGTTAATCACGCTGACTGTCGCTCGCGAACTGGATCCGTTTCATGAAATCGAATCTCTGCGGCAACTAGAGATCACTGGTGATATTCAGGTCTCCCGCAATGCGTATAATATTGCATGTCACTCTGTTGCTAGTTTCTGTTTATGCCATAAGTGCTATATGCTGATGATTCGCATCTTTTCTTTACAATGTAACGTTCCTCAGTGTAATTTTTCAAGCTACAGGAAATCAAACAGTCGCACCGCAAACAATATCTTGACACTACATGTTGACGACCGAACTCAACAGAAGATCCATTCTTAGTCAAGTAGCAACGTTAAAAGCGTGACAATTGAGTATAAACCGGCCTACACAGCAAAAACATCACTCACCCAAATGAAGCCTATCCACGTAGGCCTTGGAAGTCGTCGACGGAGTGCAGTTCGGTGTCGTAGGCCTACTTCGAGAGAGAGCTTGCAGCGAAGCCGGCCATGCTTGTTACTGCGCGATTTAGGATATACGAAGGCGCTGTCCCAAGTGAAAATCCTGAACTGGGAACTTAAGTAGTTACAACTGGTATGAAGTGGTTCCATCTGGTAATCAACTGGTCTCTTCTGGGCGCCTACTGGGAAGCAAGTGGTTCCAGTTGGAGACAGTGGAAACCAACTGGTTCCATCTCGGAGCCAATTGTCAAGATATTTACAGGTACAGACCAGTTGGCCAGCAACTGGTTCCAGTTGGAGGCAGAGTAGAAACAAGATAGAGAGCAAGGAGAGGAAAGGCAGGGAGGTCAACCAGAAGAGCGTCCGGTTTGCTACCCTGCACTAGGGGGGAGGGAAAGGGGGAATAGAAAGAGTAAAATAGGGTAGAAAGGAAAGAGTAGAAACAAACTGGTTCGAGTTGGACATCAACTGGTCACAAAATTTTCAGGTGGGCAACAGGTCCCAACAGACCATGCAGATGGGCCATTAATGGTCTTAGTTGGGAGCCAACTGGGCGTATCGTATCTCCAGTTTACATGACGCAGCTAACCTGTAAATTCATTTTGTAGACAGAGGGCTACTGTTGTACACAATTGAAAGCAACCGGAACAGTGCTTTCCAGCGGGAAACTCGGTAGAAACATATTGGAGCATGGTTTTATGAACCTATTGAGCAGGACGTAGCTGGAAAACAATTTATTGAGCAAATTAATGAACCTCGGAATGGATAGTAGTTGTTCCTATAATGAAAGTAGTACTTCACATACATCTAGATGGAACTGATACATGCTCTACGGAAGTTGTCATTGAGTGATTTTAGCATATTCGAATTAAGAAAAAGTGCACATTATTTTATTGCGAAACAAGAGGGTGTGAAATGTATCTAATATTTGCTAACCAGCATACATTGTCATCGCTGTATATATATGCATGCACTTTCGATTCTGTGGGAGCAAGTAGAATAGCAGTACAGGCGCAAATATCTTTAGTTTGATCGAAGACAAGGTATCTGTCAAATTTCTGAAGGGGCCAGCCCTCTGTCAAGACATGTAATTTTGTCTGTTCTTGTACGTGTGCCACCACATCTTTGTTTTGTACGATATGCACAATTCATAACTAGCAACTCGTTTACTTCTTTGGAGAAACTGTTTCCTTACATAATTTTGTGAGGTTTATTGGAAGCAGTCTGCACATTGAGATTGAACGCTTCAGGCTCTCTATTTAATATGTGAAAGAAAAAACGTACGTGACGTGTTAGATGATAGCATAAAATGTTTATTCATCTAATAGTTTATTCATTTATCTCAAGGCACATCAGCAGGGGTTACATGATTAAAGCCATACAAAAATATACAATGCGAAAGAAACGGTACCTAAATACTGCTCATACATGAGAAACAGACCATCAAAACACATTTTGCTCAATGCAAACATAATATACCAAAGAACAACCACTTACAAAAAAATATAAGTAGGTAACAAAGATGATGGAAATAGTTTTAAAGGGTGTTCCACGGCTAAGGGCACCTCAAGCTGCCTCACTGAAGTTTTTATCTTGGCACCCGCCATTGTTTGGTTTAACAATGGAAACAAATAAAGAAAGAAGGAAAGAAAGATATTCATGCCACTGGTTGCAGTGCGAGGTTTCTCAAAGCTTCAGGGAAAACATTATCATGGACACAAGCATCGCTTCGGGAAGTTTTTCCATTTGTTTAGCCTATGAGAGAAGAAAAAGCACTATCTTTAGAAAGTACAGCACTGACATGAGTGTGAAATGCACGTGGACGGCTTGAGATATGCTTGCTTTTCAGAATCAGAATCATGTTTTATTGAGCTACTAATATGTGTTTTACAATTGAAGATACAGGAGGAGGTCCCAGAGCACAGGGCTGTAAAGGGACAACCTGTGAGGTAGTCGAAAAACTAATCATTACACCGCCACGAAACGAACAAAAGAAACAAACAATAATACATGAAATAGCAAACAATGCGAAATAATATTATTAATGCAGAAACCATACAAAATACCCACAAAGCAAACATGATCGAGCAGAATAAAGTAGTCTATTATACAAAGGAGTAAAAAGGGAATAAACAATAATACAGAATGTAAGTTCTAGGAAGAGAAAATATAGCACAACTGTAAATTCTGTATTTTCACTCAACATTTGATCGAAGAGTTGGCCTGGAAAGTGTACAGTGGCCTTTGAAATAGTCCTCACGATAAAACATTTTTTACTACTGTGACACTGATGTCAGAGTGGCAGAAGGTAGTAACAAAGCGCGGTCATTGGTTCTGAATAACTTCCAGTTATTAAGTTTCTTAGTGTTGAAGTTTCATGCTGCAGTGGCACACTCGAGGTGAAAGAGTGGAAGTGCATAAATTGCAACGCATTTCCTAAGCATGGCATAAAACGTTCTAAGCCTCACAGTCAGCCTGTAAACACACCACTCTAGGCCGCCTAATACAAACTAAGCATTAACGACTAATTGCAAAAAAATTTACTCAGTGCAAACGTGCGCACCCCTTCAATTTTTATAGCTAAATGGAAGGTTGTTAACGCGTCTCAACCACCTTGTCCCCGTTCCTTTGTCACTCTTCAGCACGTTTGCCAAGTGCCAACCTTGAAGGGTTGCAATACAAGAAAGAAAAAAAAAGTATGAAAGGCTACTGCCACGAGCATCGCCCCAATTGAGGAAAATGTGTTGAGGAATGAGCAAAGTCAACACTGCGCTCCTTATATATATATATATATATATATATATATATATATATATATATATATATATATATATATATATATATATATCCTCCTGACTTCCAGCTATGGAGATTTGTCCAATATATTGGACATCAAATACTCCATCACAATGCCGTCCTCAGCGTATTTTCCCCCGTAAACACCAGTTGTCCAATATTTTGGACACCTACTAGTGCCATCTATGAAGTTTTGTCAAAGTTGCGCCAACAGATCCGGAAATAAACGAGGCAACATGGCGGCGTTCAGCGGAGCGGCCTTCTACTGCGACCACCGGAGAAGTAAGTGTTGTTCATGGTATTGTTTGACCGTTTTACCGTCTTATTTATGATTAACTGTAAAGGTAATGATACAGGGAGTATGCTGAACGGAAATTTTTAGTTGCGCGTACGCTCGCTTTTTTCTGCTAGTCATTTGATATTGCATGTCCAACAAATTGGACACGGGCACTCAAGACCGTCATTTCGAATGTACGGATGCCACGTGCAGTACGTTGAACGCGCGTTCATTTCGGTGTAACGCAACGTTTCTTTGTGCTTGCTTGTCTTTGAAGTGCGAAGCACGCAAGGAGCCCGAGCTGTCTGCGTGTCATGTCGTGGTCACGTGCAAGAACACAGTCAAAACAAGTGCAGAATTGATCAAAACCGGTTCAAAATAAACTAACATGAATCAGAATAATCAAGCATTAAGCCCAATAATTAGAATAAACTCGTGAAATTCATTAAAATCATATAATTTGATTGCATGTCATCGTGGCCACGCGCAGCAAAGGCTTTGGCTCCATGTGCGTGACGGTTTCCCACTAGTTGTGCCTTAGCACAGGTGTTAAAACGAATGATGGATTGCTAAACACAAGATAAACACAGGATAAACACAAAGAAAACACAAGGCAAACACCGGTGAATCACTGCTTCGCACTTCCCCAGCTTTCACGTTGAGTAGAACTGAATTAACGCCGAGTTTACCAAGGGCACTGTACCCAATTTTCTTTTATGGTGTGCATGGATAAAGTGCCTCCTTTTTTGTTCAGGGGACAGGCCTCGTGTGTCGGATGACACGATAGAGCAGATACTCCAGGGCAGCTCGTCAGACCTCGACTCGTCGGACAGCGACGATGACACTATCGCTGATTCCGCGGGCTCTTCTGTGCCCAGTTAGGGCCAGAAATTAGGTCCCACTTTTCTTCATATTTTATTCGATATTTGTAAAATGTTGATAATTAAATGGTTCTTCCAGCATTGGTAACAATTTTCTTCTGTAAAATAGCTTTGCGTTGCTGCAAGCCCACTACACAATTTACATGATAAAGTTCCAGTGTCCAATATATTGGACATCATACCATACTAAAACCATGGACATTACTAAAATAATAAGCGTCACTTTCATCGTTGTTGTCTACACATCATATCTTGAAAGTTTCGGGAAAATTTGTGAACCTAAATCCAACCCGGAAGTCAGGAGGATATATATCACATTATTTTTAGTCTTCTATTCAAAAATGTGCGCAGTAATATAATAATGAAAATACATCGCACTTACTCTAGTGTGTTCACACTTATGAAGAAAAAGTATTGCAAGGCGCCTATAAAATTATTTCATAAAAAGCAAAACGTACACAAAAGTTAAGTACAAAATTTATTACTGGAAACGACTGACGAGATAGCAAAAAAAATTGCCTTCCATCACATTCAACCCAAAGGCATGTAGCTGCTTTACTGTCAATCTCTATGACCTTCTCTGCCACCCACTTTTGAACACTTGAAATGTGTGTTGTGCCAAAACAGACAACCAACATAGCTCTTCGATACAAAGTAAATTCTCTTTCTGTCGCTGCACCTCCCTGAGACAATATGCTGTATCTTCGCATGCATACTGTCTGGCAGTCTCTACATCTGGCAGAAAAGTGTGCAATCATTGCCTTCTACCGCTGCTAACGTATGGGGCAGAAACTTGGAGGTTAACAAAGAAGCTCGAGAACAAGTTAAGGACCGCACAAAGAACGATGGAACGAAAAATGTTAGGCCAAACTTTAAGAGACAGGAAGAGAGCGGTGTGGATCAGAGAGAAAACTGGGATAGCCGATATTCTAATGGACATTCAGAGAAAAAAATGGAGCTGGGCAGGCCATGTAGTGCGTAGGATGGATAACCGGTGGACCATTAGAGTTACAGAATGGGTACCAAGAAAAGTTAAGCGCAGTAGAGGACGGCAGAAAACCAGGTGGAGTGAGGAAGTTAGGAAATTTGCAGGCGCAAGTTGGAATACGCTAGCGCAAGACAGGGAGTAATTGGAGGTCGCAGGGAGAGGCCTTGGTCCTGCAGTGGACATAAAAATAGGCTACTGCCTGTTGCTGCTGCTGCTGCTGATGATGATGATAATGTCTGGCAGTCTTTCAGCTGTTCAGTCAGTTCTGTCAGGCCTCTGATATTATTCGCTGTGGAACACGTGCCCAGAGATGCAAACTCTGTCATGTTCCTCAACAGGGCCAATGATCTGCTGGGGGGCTTGTGCCTAAATTAATCTACGAAAGGCACGCTGACGGGCCTTGGTTTGCCCAAAAGGGCTAGTAACTCTTTCTTGCTCAAATCACAGCACAAAAAGTATTTAACTTGGCGACTTGCAGCTGCCTTGTGTGCACCAACTTTGTTAGCCATTAGCACTCTGCTCATCGCTTGATGAGGCACCCCCTTTACAGAAGCAATGAACTTCTTAATCTTGCCTATTTCCACCTCAAAAACAAAGCAAGAGTGTGCCCAATGTGGCTCTTGCATTATAGCACTTTTTGCAAGGTGAAGCAATAAATGCACATTTGATGTCATTTCCCTTTTGGAATAAAGTAATTGAACTTTAAGAACAAATTGCCCGAGGCATTTCGTGCTCTGACTTATGCCTTCGGCTGAGAGTATCTTCAAGTAGGAGGTATACATTGCTTTTACCAGCAGGCTGAAGTGCTTGTTGTAGTTGCCTGGCAACATCCCATAAACACACACAAGGCATAAATATAAAAGCCACTCCTGCCACTCACTCGCCTTCCAAAACTTTCTCAGTAGAACAGATCTCGGCGGGCGTGTGACACACTGACGTGTCTTTATGGCACATGGCCTTTCATCAATTTTGCTAATGCAATGTGGTGATTCGGTGTAATATGAAACCCCAACACCAGATGACCACAACTCCATAAACTGACGGGTCACACCAAACAATACACAGTGCATGCAATCAGGGCTGAAGCTTCACACAACATCGAATCCCCCAAAATTAATCAAAGGGGACTGCCCCTTCACTCCCCGAACATTCACTCCACTTCTGTGCGTTTCAGCAATGTCTTTAATCATCCCTTCTTTAGTCCTGTCAGGCCGAGCTGTGGCGTTGACAGGATACTTGACTGTTCCTGCCAAGTAAGTATGAAAGAAACACATCAAGTTCAGAACTCAGGAGTGAATGCAAAGAAACATTTGCTCCGATGAATAATCAATATTCCAACTTGTATTACTATTCCGCCATACGTGTGGCACTCCCAACAACTGCATCAGTGCATGCTTATGTGAAGTTCACATTAACCCCCGTATGCATAAATGCATCTTAACTCGAAGCTGATGCTTGACTTGATCTATATGACGCCTATCGCGAACGCGCCGGATGAAACGCAATGAGCCTCTTGGGCACGTTCACGCCAAGCGTCATTTAAATCAAGTCAAACATGGGTTTCAATTTAAGTTGCATTTCTGAATGCGGGGGTAAGCTTTCAAAAAATTGTACAAATAAAAAAAAAGCTGGCTTGTTTGACCTTTTCTTGAGGCAAAATTTGCAAGAAGAATGCTTGAAACACAACTTTGTGTAAAGCATGTAAGAAGAATGTACAAACCAAATTACAGTTGCAAAATAGTGATGATAAAGCCCATACATAGATAAAATGTAGTTAGCTAGATGTTTTCGTCTACAAGTGAGTTTGCTTACCTTCAATGCAGTTGTCAGGGTGCAAACACCAGCCACACACAAAGTACCCATTATACTGGACTGTGTTCTGCATTGGAGTGCTGGCAGGGGCATCAGCCGTGCCAGTGAAACAATAGACCGGTAAAGACAAAAAAAAAGGAAAGTAAGGTCTGTATGTAAAAATGGGACTGCGTTATATGGTTGTCAAAGGGTGCACTTTCGATCGTGATCAAGCGCGTTCGGGATATAATTTTTCGGTCCAAATTGGCTCCTTTGTGCAAGCTGCGGAAGGATGCCAATTGCAGTTCAGAATTTCGATCCAAATCGGGCTCAATTGCGATCTCAAGCGGCCGTGTGACACTGGTACTACACTTGGCTCAAGAGCTTATGTGTTGACAACTGGTCTTTTGATAGCAATAACATTATTCATTGGAATAACCTAACTTAAAAAAAGAATTAGAATTTAATCAGGCAACAGACCTTAAAAAAAGTGATTTTCTAGGTCGGTTAGTTTTTGACGTGTTATATAGCATTCAAAATTAGATTACACGAATGGCGTTTCCAAAAATAAAAACAAAGCTAGTGTAACAAGAAGTTTGAATTTTTATTTTCCTTTACACTGTTTAAATAGCTTTTTTCTTCATATTTTGGTTGTGGAATTGTGTGGAGGAACAGATAACGTGCTTTTATGTTTTCTATAAGGAAATTACTAAAACAAGTGGAATGGTTACTCACTTTTGAGTTAACGGTCTCGCCATCACACGTCCACTTGATCCCAGTGTCAGCAAGCGAGTCCATCTGCTTGCCAAATGCCTCCAGCACCGATGTCATATCTGGATGACACTGGCCGTACCACAGCGTGGCAAATGTAACATTTTACTACTACAATCCTGGAGGCAACTCATTAATTATTGGCTGAACGGACCGTATTAAGAACTTCGACGAGTTGAAAACCGGACTTTAATCGGAGCTTATCGTCATGGTCAAGCCCATAGCACCGATACCGAGATCTCTGCGTTGCTGCCGATAGAAACTTCCCTCTGTAACGTCTGTCATGCAGGCGGCCTCTGAACTAAGTGACAGTACATCTAAAGATTTTTTCAGTAACATGGAAATTCCTTCAGATGATAGAATTGAAGCAAGCTGCGGCCCCATGGGAAGACTGACAATGAAACTTCCTTGCGCCTTAAGGCGGTTCCGGTATACAGCTGGTTGCATTGCCCACAGGTTGCATCCACTTCTTTCCCTTTTTTGAGGTCTGCGTCACATTCGCCAAGAAGGCAGCTGCATTCAAGACAGCCGAAGTGACAGACCATGCTTTCAGTTGAGAACCCAGCAAACTTCTTAAAAAGGAATATTGTGTCTGGAAGATCATTTCCTTTCAGTAAAAAAATCACTAGCTTCATTAAGTGTTCTACTTGTGTGCGCGGTGGATCAAAGTTCACCGCAAATTCCTTTACTAGGGTCACGATTTCTCCTGCTGTGAAATCAGAGCCGAAGTCGTCAGCTTCACCTTCACGATCTTCATTTGCGTTCTGTACAAGGCGTTCCTCATCGACGCATTCGTCGACTTCCCCCTGTGACCAGTCATACACGCGAACTGGTGAATTCCCATCGGGTTCGTCTGCAGCAGGAACAGCGCATGTTTTATCAGATTCCAAAACTGCAATCCTAAATTTTGCATGAGGCCGAGTCCACGTTCCTGCTTTTTGCATACTGGACTCGCCCGCTGCGCCCCCGCCCCATCATGTGGAGCTGATTTGGGTGCCCGCGCACTGCGGGAATCCTGGAAACGAGGCCACAGACCTCTTAGCCCGAGGATCTTTAAACCAGAATCTTGCGGCCTCCGATCCGGGATTCATGAAGGAGCGCGCGCACACTTTCAACGAGCTGACGCATGCCTCCAAGGCAGCGCGTCAGCTGTACCCTCCACCGCACGAATCCCTTAGCAATCGACAAGCAACCCTTTGGTGCCAATTACAGACACACACTCTCCCCTCTCCTCTTATTCTTTCTCATTAACACCCACTTTTCCTCACTTCAGCCTGTACTCTCTGTCCGGAACCTCGCGCTTCTGCTGTCCATCTCCTTTCTCATTGCCCGGCGGATCCTCCCCCGCGGGGCCTATAGCACCCGAAGACTTGGGAGGACTGGGAGACCCTGCTCCGCTCCGGAGACCCGGTCGTGCAGACCATGGCTACTGACCGGGCTGCCAGCGTTATGGACCGGACAAACATATACGCTTGAGTGCCGTGGGGTCGTGCGGGGGCCCTGGAGCTTGCGTGCTCCAAACTCCTCAGTCTATATAATAAAGTTTTTACGATGATGAACAGCGTCCGACATCACGCTTTGCACTTCGCGGGTGTTTTCCACGGGGCGACACGCCCTGTACTGCGTTGATCTCGGCAGCTCCTCCCCATCAAAGAATGGATCTAAATAGAGCCTGCGCCGTTTGGGTGTCCTGGACCTGACAGTGGTACAGGCTACACTACGCACTGCGATGTAAACACTTCGAAACTAATTAAAAAATATAAATCAATCTAATGCATGCGATTGAGCTAAAATCTTTCAGGCCGAAAGTGCAAACGTCTTGAGGTCTGTATTCTGTCGGCTATAAAGCGGCTAAATTACAAAAGCAAATAATCAGCATTATATTTCTTTATTTGCATACCCAGCACCAAAACTGTGTTAAAATTTTCACTCATAGGTCACCTGTCTGAACATATATTATCAATGCATAATCAGTTTGTGCGTGTAAGTAAATTCAGGCCAGGGGAGGCAGCCTTGACTTGACTGCTTTGTCGGCTATGCGTGGCTGAACTGAGCGTAATCCGCAATCCACGCCGTTCTTGTCTTGCCAGCTGGTCGTCCGTGCAGCTTTCGTAGTGTCCGTGCTTGTGAGGAATAAACGGTAACCTTACCGGCAGGGTGCATAGGGTTATTTTACTAATATATCTGCACAACAGCCACTACAATGTGCATCATAATCAAATCGTGGTTTTGGCATGTGAAAACCCATAATTAAATTTTGTTTCAAATGACAACGGAAGAATCAAACGGAAATACTATGTTTACCTTTAGGCTGCACAGTTGCGATTTCAGAATGATTTAAAAAAACGTTGCTAACCTGATTGTCTTAGCATAAAAAATTACGGCACTTGGACCGTAATATACCTACAAATTTTGAACTTCTCGGTGCTCGTCAAAGAAGAACAAAATTATTCGATACACCCTTGGTCGTATGCTGTTAACATGGCGATGACAATCGCGTGATGTTTGGGCAGGTCAAGTACCATGCTTCCGCTCTTTGGTTCGCTTAAAAGCTTCGTACGGTAGTGGTTTATGCGAAAGCAGTGAGAAACGGAAGCGGTGCATTCAGATTCGCATGAACGAGCCCAGCTGCTTCGAAATGTACGCCTTCCTACCATCGATCTGACTGATTATGTACCTGCTGCTTTCTAAATTTCACCATACACTTTATCGCAATTAGTTCTTGTAAATTAATTTACTGCTATGGTTTCCAACGTTCTTCGCACGAACGTATTTAGTGAAACTGCAAAACCTGCAGCATTAAGACCCATACAAATCGGTTTCGTGAAAAAAGCGTTATGTAAGCACTATGTGAAGCCTGTTAAGACCACCGTTCTTTGAATCACAAGCGCGATGTGAATACCTACGCTGTGAGGACAATCAGTCAATCAAGGTATTTATATATGTTGATGATTTTCAATTTCTTTAAAGCAACAATTCATTGCCTCATATCAGCCCATTGTTGACAAAGCTTTAGCGGCCTTTTGCCGTCTCGGGAAGGGCATGGGTTTTACAACAACATATCGCACGCCTTTATTCTCAAGAGCCTGACAGAGCTTCACGTCGGAAAGCGGGCGTACAATTTCGTGCGCTCCTTCCTTTCCTCGAGGTCCACTAGACTCAAGACTGACGAGCTTTTGACCCACGAAATTCAGCTTGGGCCTCAGGGGGTGGTGTCCTTCCCGAAGCTGTTCAACATCTCCATGATCAACCGGTCGAGGGGCTTGAACAAGATCCCGAACATTAACTACACGATCTACGCGGACGACATGACCATCTGGTGCCCCAGCGGATGTGAGGGTCAGGTCGAGGGTGCTTTGCAAGAGGCCATCGATGTGACGGAGCTGTATCTCATCCCTACCGGGCTAAGGTGCTCGCCCGCTAAATCCGAGCTCTTACTCTAGAAGAGGCCCAGAGGCGGTTCTCACCGGTCCTGGAAGCCAGCAACGGAGAGCCACATTACGTTATTCGCTGGTAACGGCTCCCCAGTTCCGCGGGTGGACACTATCAGGGTCATAGGAATGTTTATCGAGTCTAACGGGGTCAATGGTGCCGCCGCCAAACGCATTTGGTTCAAGACCGAAAGCGTCCTCGGACAGGTACCGCGGAATCAGGGAGGACAATCTGATCCCGATTATCCACGCATTCGTGCTATACCACTTCGCTTATTCGGCGGCTATGTACAACTGGCTCGTATCAGAGGGCAACAAGCTCAATGCCCTAATCAGAAGAGTATTCAAGCTTGCCCTTGGCCTTCCCGTCCGAACGCACACAGAAAACCTCCTCAAGTTGGGAATCCACAACACGGTTGAAGAAATTGTTGAAGCCCAAGAGTTTTCTCAGTTTGTCAGACCCTCTGGCACCCCAGCGGGCCGAGCCATACTAGGCATGCTGGGACGTAACCCCACGCTCGTCGGTCCCGACGCTGTGAAGCTGCCCAACGACTTAAGATCTAATATTTCCATACACTGTATGCCAGGCAATATGCATCCGACCTACAACGAAGGACGAAGACGAGCCAGGTGTAAAGCTCTTCTCGCCAGTGCCCGCTTGGACAAGAATCGAACATGCTTCGTAGACGCTGTTTCGTACGCTCAAGACACGCCTTCTCCTCAGTGGTAATCAACTGTGATTCCAAAGTCATCAGCTGCGCTACCATCCGCACTTCTAGTTCCAGCGTTGCAGAACAGGTTGCCATTGCTCTTGCATTAACGGACGTACGGTGTACATGACAAGATTTATTCCGACTCCAAGACTGCTATCAGGGCATTTCAGATGGGAATGGTGGCGCCCCAGGCCCTCCGTATCATCCGAAATGCTAAAGACCTCAAACACCACTCATTGGCCTGGTTCACTGCGCACCTTGGAACGATTGAGGGTGCCTCGCTCAACCCCAACGAGTAGGCACACTCGGCTGCACGAGGTTTGACTGAACGTGCGCCGGGTAATGCGTCCTCTCCTGGGCGACCCGAGCCTCTCTGCTGGTACAACGAGATCTGCAAACAAAATTATCTACCAAGAAGACTCCTGCCTCTGCCGCACTCCTCGCTGTGCAGGGCCCAGGCAGCCACTCTCAGAGTTCTACAAACAAGCACTTACCCGAGTCCTGCAGCACTGCACACAATGTACCCCGACCGGTTCCCAAGCACGGACTGCCCCCTATGCGGTGGTTATGTGGACTTCGAGCATGTCTTGTGGGGCTGCACCTATGCCGGTCCCCCTTTCACCCAAGAGGAAATGATGAAGCTCATTAAGGCCCAGGATCAAATCTCCCAAATCCTGGCAGTCCAGAGGGCCCGCGAGAGGGCCGTCAGGTTTCACCTGATGGTCCCCGAGTGGGCCTAGCCAGGTGACGTTGAGTTTACTCGCGTCTATTGTGGACCGAATAAAGTTGTTTCACTCACTCACTCACTCACTCACTCACTCACTCACTCACTCACTCACTCACTCACTCACTCACTCACTCACTCACTCACTCACTCACTCACTCACTCACTCACGAGTTACCTTCCCGCAATTCTTGGCAATTTTTAGATGTCAACATCACCTTGAATGAATTCTGGGGTTTTACGTGCCAAAACAACGATTCGATTATGAGGTACGCCGTAGTACTCGGGATTAATTTTGACCACCAGGGGATCTTTAACGTGCCCCCAATGCACGGGACACGGTCGTTTTTGCATTTCGCCCCCATTGAAATGCGGCTGCCGCGGCCGGAATTCTATCCCGCGACCTCGTGCTTAGCAGCACAACACCATAGCCGCGACCGCGGTGGGTACCATCACCTTGCAGAGGGAGGTCACGCCTGCTAAATTTACTCGCCCCGGAGAACAAAGGAATTGCTGCCATATGAGCCGGCGCATCCCTGGACTGTTAGGAAGGCCATGGCTAAACTTTGCCTTGAGTCCGCTCTTGTACGGTCGTGTCCTCACGCAATGCAGACGAGCTTCCAAAATCAA
Organism: Dermacentor silvarum; assembly: GCF_013339745.2. Classification (NCBI taxonomy): domain Eukaryota; kingdom Metazoa; phylum Arthropoda; class Arachnida; order Ixodida; family Ixodidae; genus Dermacentor; species Dermacentor silvarum. The sequence continues at coordinate 76,551,853 of NC_051163.1, forward strand.
TTGCATGGACTTGCATCATCTGGGTTTCCCCGCGTGTTCATTGCTGCCGTTGCCGAGTCCCTTTTCCAGAAATTGAACAGCGACGAACACAGGAGAAGGGCCGAGGAAACGCAGAGAAAAGTAAGGCCTCAGGTCTTGCCTTTTATGCACCGCGTCAACCACAACCTGACGAAGATTGGAGACGCAAGCTCACCCAGCTGTGCCCACGAATACTTTCTGATGGGAGCAAGAAACGTGGTTGTAGAAAAAAAGCACACCAAGCCGTGCATAACATGTGCCACCGGAGCAGTATATGAGATCCCGCTATCTTGCGGCAATGAGTAACACGAGAACAAGGTGAGAGCAGGAGCCAACGTTTCGACAAGTGGACTTGTCTTCTTCAAGGCAAGGCATTTATTAATATGTTTCTTTACTTTTGCACCTGATAATGTATTACTCTGTAATCCTTTATACCGCCCGCAGTCTTTGACAAGTAATGAAAGTATTGCCTTATGGAATCATATTGCTTTGCGCTAATAATTCTAGCCATAAGTCGTGTTCACAAATTATTATATATCGTGTAATTTTTTATATATCTTATGTCATCTTCTCAACTGAGCATTCGTGAGTAAAATATCTCTTGACTGTATCTTTGTGTATTAAAAATTTTACAAGGCGTTAGATGGCTTTTTCATTCATGTCTATTACCTAATACGCACAAAACACCTATCTCCATAACGTGTTTAACTGAATCGGCTTGTCGCATGGCTCATCCGAGAGGCGTCAGTCTCTTGGCGGTGCGAGGGAACTCAGGCTATGAAATTGAAGTGTCTTTTACGATGAGGTGTTGCTAATACTAATAAGGCCGTCACTTCAGTGAACAATCCTTCGAGGTCAGACGAAGTTTCTTCAAGTGCAACTGTTATTAACGATAATACGTATATATGGGCTACCCGCGGACTATGTTATTTCACCAAGCCAGATGGGTGGTTCAAGGCCCCTTTAAAGGAAGAATAGGTGCAACATAATAAAACAGCCACAGTTCGTGGACTCCCATTCGCCGATTGCTTTTGAAGTGGCAATAGTATAATAACACGTAGGCCAGTCAGCAAAATAGCTCTGGCAAAATTACAGCGCAGCGCTGCTATTTTGTACCACTGTAACGGTTATCTGCCATCGTTTCGTGTAGAGCTCATGACGGGAAGAAACGAGACGATAGCCGAACTGGAATTCCTACGAACAGCGCTGCATACATTGTATAATGCTAGAGGAAGCAGCATGCTCCGAAGTGATAAGAGACGGTATCCTCAAACACATTAGACGTATACCGTCGTCCATGCTATTGGACGAAGAATTTCGTGATTTCGTCTTCACGAAACACCAGCGTCCACAGAGGCGTTGTACGCGTGTGCATAACAGCTCTTTTAGCATTTCCTGAGGCGAATTTGGTTGGTTCGGTGCGAAAGCAACATTCAAAGCCAAGACGCCGAGTTTCCGGTTCGTTTATGCAGAGCCAGAGGCTCTGGCTACGGCTGCGACTACGGCACATTCGACAGAAATCACCCTCCTCCCCTTACCGCCTCAAACTGAGCAACGCTACGCCATTGTGTTCGCGCGTAAGCACGAAGAATTCCTGAGTCAAAACGCTGTTGCAAAGAGCAAAGGACGCACTGCGCCTTGTATTCGCGATGACGTCTTCGAACTGGAGCGAGAACTGGCAACTGAGCGCTTACGAACTCCAACGACTCCCCCACAAATTGGTCACAGACGATACGGAGGTAATCGTTGGCGAGGAACGCTACGGCCCGGATTTCACGTGCCCCATCTGCTTCGGCTTGTTCAGGAAAGCTGTGGCGACGACGGATTGCCTTCACCGCTTTTGCGAGGAGTGCATCACCACGTCGCTGCGCAGGTGCAACAAGGAATGCCCGACGTGTCGTCGTAAGCTCGTCTCGAAGCGGTCGCTGCGGCGTGACTACCGCATGGATGCCATGATAGCCGCGCTTCTCCCCAACTACGACGAAGACGGCGCGTCACCGGCCGAGCGCGCGACTGCTTCGCAAGGCGCCCAGCTTCGCGAAGGCGTGAAACCCGGTGTTCTAAAGCAAGCATGTGAGAAGAGCATCGTCAAAGACAGTGACGTTGGCCCGAAGCGTTCTGTTAAGAAGGCTCGCGATGAGCCGATCTCGACGGCGATTGGGAACGATTTGGCTCCGACGACGGCTGACGCGGGTTGTGTCGAAGTGAAAGCAAACGTTCCGCAAGTATCGGCACTGACTTCACCAACGGCACAGCGAAGGTGTTTGTACGTATTCCAGCAGCCTCGGCAGGTAGGCCGTGTATCACAGGCGTTCGCGGCGGGCGCAGACGGCGTCGCTCGTAAGGGATCGGACTACGGGTTGACCTCGCGACGCGCCGAGGGGCCCCAGGAGCCGAACGCTGGCGCTCGCCGTGTTGATGCCAAGGTTCTCGGAGAAGGTGTCCGTCCCCTGCCACCTCCAAGCGTCGCATTCGCCGGGGTAGCGCGGCGGTCGGCGTCCAACGCCGTGTCCGCGGCTTCGCCGGCGCAGGTTGACCACGACGCAACGGATACGAGTGAAGAGGCAAGCCGCGAGCCGACTCAGTCGAAGGATTTCTGCGCAGACACCGGTCAGACGCCCGGAGACGCGAGAGGCAAATCAGCAGCCGATGCTGACGCCATGCCTACCGCCGCTGCTGACCGCGAATCATCCAGCACGGCCCTCGCGCCACGGCGTATCCACGACTACTCAATAACGATGACGCTGAAGCCGCACCTCGACACTTTCTTGGGAAACGCCGAGTCCCCGACGCTGCGTGTGAGAATGACGGCGCACATCACGATGCAGTGTGTCGCCGCGTACCTCAGACGTCGTCTTTCTCCTGACAGCGTGAATCGTAACGACCAGCGATTACCAATGTACCGCATATACGCGACCAACGAGTGGGGCGAGATAGTTGTACTCCCTGATACGATGACGGCGGAGGATGCCGTTAAGAGAATGATTAAAGTCGGTGCGCGGCTAGAAATGTACTATGCACTGCACAAGCCTTGAATCTGGCCTTGTTTCTTATGTACTCCGCCAAAGACATGGCATACGCAACTAAGTTTTATAATAAAGAAAAACATAAAAAAACTGAACAGGTGTTTGGCTGGTGCTTGAAACAAGTCTAAGTTACGTACACGACCTGAGCATATTAAATGCGAAGCATTTCTTGCCGGCGGCTCTGTCGTCCCGCGTCCCACACCCCCACAGCGCATGCTCGTCTCCTCCCCCTCTCTCTCCTCTCCTACGCTCCCCCTTTCTCTCCTCTAGGAATCCTGTACAGAGCGGCGCCCGCGTACCCACACCCACACAGCGCATGCGCTTCCCCTCCCCCTCCATATCCTCCCCTACTCTCCCCCCTTTCTCTTCTCTAGGAATACTCTACGGAGCGGCGCCGCGTGCCACACCCTCACAGCGCATGCGCGTCCCCTCCCCCTCTCTTTCCTCTCCTACGCTCCCTCCTTTCTCTCCTCTAGGAATCCGGAGCGGCGCGCTCGACAGGGGGTGCGACAGCTGCATACTACTACGCTAGGGGCGCCACGGTAGATCCGCGGTATGAAAATGACGGAGCGCGCGCGCCTTATTCTCTCTCCTGTGCAGCGCCGCGATGAGCGCTCGGGCCGCTGCCGCGAAACCATCTCCCGCTCAAGCTGACCCCCCCCCCCCCCGCTTCGCATCCACACATGGTTTCCTTTAGCGGGAGATGGAGTAATTTTTTTTCAGGTTTAAGCTTGAGGAAGCTTATAGCTCTGTAGTTTCTGTATCTAAATACGTGGACGAGCAGAAATCGCTTTTCTCTGCAAACGCTGCACCGATTTTAGTTAGGATTGCTGCATTAAAAGCAAGCATTTAAAATCTAGTAACTCTAGGTAGTGCATTTTGAATTTAGGCTATCAAAAATTTATGAAGTTTTCAAAATTGCAGAAGTAAAAAAAAAACTACTAATCAAGTTGTTGGGTCTCTAACTTGATAATAATGATGTAGCAGTTATGTAAATTGCGCCTATTATAGGCTTCTGAAGGGGACACAACAGAAGTACTATATAGTGCTCTTAAATATACCGCTAATTTGTGAACAGTACTTTCGCGACCCTCTCTAAAGTATTTTAATAATATCCCGTATGGTGGGAATTCGTACATCATATTTGTCCGCTTCATATGGTCTAAAGGTGCAGTTGACAGAACGGCGATCTGGTTTGTATGCAGAGCATTGATTTGCAAACTTCTCAATTCTTTCTTAACCTTGCCACGACTTCCGAAAATTTTGTAAATAGTATCAGGCCACAAATCAAAATTCTGCATCCGACAAATTGAATTCAAATCGGTCCAGCCGTTGTTACAATCGCAGTTGGCCCTGAGCTAAAGCTTGCTCGTAAGTATAAAACTCGCGATATGGGGGCTCCACAATTTAATTTATGCATCTGGTGAACACAGGTAAATCAAGGTGCAGTCAAACGCCTTTATAACGAAGCGCTCGGGACCTCTTAAACCTTTCATTATACAGGACACTTCGTTGTAAAGCTCACGCATTTGTACTGCTCACACTAGAGCAGCATAAGCACGTTCAACGGAAGAAAACCCTTAACAAAAATAAAGAGAGCCTTAATGAATTGAGTCACTTATTGCATCGGGCACACTTTCACACAGGGATTTATACACACACCCCTAACACCTCCCCAACACCCCCAGAGGAGGATCTGGACATCCCCTCAAAAATTATTCCCGACCAACCCCTCCCCCCCCCCTCCCCACTTTGCGACAGGCACTCATCCTGGAAAAAAATTACGCTTAACCCATGCAGTGTGGTAATCGCTTTAAAGATTATTTACTCTTTGCGGAGGTGGGCGCTACGTGGCCTTCATTTTGAGGTCCAGTTTTGACGTTCAGCGCGCAGACGACACTGCTACACTGCGACCTGCAGGGAGCGGAGAATCCTTCAGGTCGCGGTAGACGCTTGCGCGTGAATGAGATGCGAGATTCATGTTTGGTCTTTCTGTTCTTCCACGTATATGTCAACGCACTCGTATGCACAATGCGTACCGTACGAGCACTATCCCTGTGCTTAGTCGTAAAATTTTTAATGTGACAGATTGCTCTCGTTATCGTTAAGCTCCGAACGAATAGACTGGGGAATGAGTAGAATTTGCAGGCGGTATCCTGGAGAGCTGGATTCACAGCAAGCACTGTTGCGTGCGAGGTCGAGAGAAAAAGAATGTTCCCTGCTTTGTGGTCAGCTGCAATGAAGATGCTGCTCCTTCCCGTAAGAATTGCAGCCGTTGAAAGAAGCTTTTCCACCATGGACAGGCTCTTAACATCAGATAGATGTCACATGACAGCGCTTCAATTCGCACTTCAGACCCCGAAGTCGCCGAGCAAGCCGCCATCGCCCTCGCCCTGCTAGACGGTCGTGGGTCTGAGATCTACAGCGATTCCAAAACGGCAGTTAGGGCTTTTCAGAAGGGTCGCATCGCCGAGCAGGCTGCTCGTCTTCTTAGCGTCTCCAATCCGGATGCTCTCACGCATCATTCGATTCACTGGTTTCCCGCTCACGTAGGGTCGGTCGAGGGTGCTCCCCCGAACCTCAATGAGTCTGCTCACGAGGCTGCGCGCGACCTCACCGACCGCGCTTCCTCTGTAAGGAGAGCCGACACCCCTCCCCCCTACGGCCACAGGGATGCTCCCGCTACTCACAACGAGGTGACAAAATTTTTCTACATGTCCAGAAGGGTCTTTCCACCCCCTCACCCCAAATTGAATAGGGCGCAAGCTGTTTCGCTTAGACTTTTACAGACCGGCACATATCCGTGTCTGGCCGTTCTGCACGAAGTTTACCCTGACGTATATCGTGACGACGCCTGCCCACCCTGTTGGCAGACCTCCACTCTAGCACACATGCTCTGGGAGTGCGGGTCGAGATACCCCAAGTTCAGCAAGGATGAGTGGGACTCGCTTCTGCGTAGCCCCGCTCTAGACAAGCAAATCCTGGCTGTCCGGTGTGCCCGCGACCGGGCTGGTGGGCTAGACCTGCCGGTCCCGACGTGGGACTAGCCGGGTGCGCGACGAGTTCGCGTCCTCGCCGGACCTGTAATAAAAGTTATTTCACTCACTCACTCACTCACATGACGCCGGCCCATGTCGACGCGCTGATGAAAATTTCTATCGAAGCTCCTAGTATCCCCAATATTCGGACCGCAACAGACGAAGAAAAGGATGAATATTTCCAGTTTGTGGACCCAGCCTACATGAAAACAAAAATATTAACTTCAAATTTTAAGATAATATGTCATGAAAATTGATATTAACGATTATAATTCATTTCATATCTCATTCTTAAATAGGAAAAGCTTATTTAAGTATTCTTCCCTTTTTTACCCACTGTCGCCCGATTCAACCCCTGTAGTGGGTTGTGTTATATATATATATATATATATATATATATATATATATATATATGAATTATGCACCAAACCCTAGTAAACCTATATGACGTGAACCAAGAAACCACGTCGCCTATTGTAGATATGTGCGGGGTCACACGGTGCAATTGTGTAGTTTGTGTAGTGCAAACTGTTTTTTTAATGATTATTATTTAGTGAATGTGGCAGCAACGGTTGGTCTAGTAGTTTCTTTGGTTATTGTATGTACCGACTTGTAGCGGACATGATGTGCATAGATACTTTTTAAATGCGAATCATTTTATCGCGATAATATACCACTTCGAGAGTACCTATCTATCCGCCTACGTCTTGGTGCTCTCATGGTCGTTTCGTTACCTCGGTATGTACAAAAATTGGCATAGTATGACAAGAGTGTATGACGAACATAAATGATATGTCATGACATGCGTGTCACGTAGGTCATGAAACAGCCGCCTACGTCTTGGTGCTCTCATGGTCGTTTCGTTAACTTGGTAGGCACACTGCTTCGCATAACACCGATTCCCGCAGGGCGTGGGATCTGCCGGCTTTTGTTTTTTTTGTTTTTGTTTTTTGTTCTTGGTTGTTATATTTTAATTGTATTGTTTAAGGTATATAACTTCTCCGTGCCTATTGTGCTTGGTTTTTTTTTTTTTCTCGTGCAAAGTGACATTGTACTTAGTTTTGAAAACGTCTGCACTTTGTTCTTTCAATAAGAGAGAGAGAGAAAAAAAACATTTATTCAGCTCAAATGACGGCGTCTTCTCAGACGTCGGACGGGGTGGTTCCCTGGTTTCGGGACCCATATACTACCAGCAGCTCCTGGCCCCTAGCCGCCAGCGTGAGCTGGATCGACAGGGCGGGGCTGGACCGTAAGGTCTCCCATCGCTCATGGGGTGGAGTAGTGGGGGACGGAGGGGGGATGGGGGGTATAGGGGATTTGAGTGAAGTGGACTCCATCAGGATGTGTGCGAGGGTGCCTGTGTTGTTTTTGCAAAATGTACAAATGTCCACTTCGGTTTCTGGGTAGAATTTATTCATCAGGGCAGGGTGGGTAAGTGAACCCGCCTGAATGCGCCTGATGAGTGTTTGTTGTTCCCTGCTCAGGGTGCGGTGCGGCTCGGGAAAGGTGCGCCGATCCTCCCCATACTCGGAGGTAATCTCTCTGTACGTGAGCACCGGGTTGGTGGTGTCGGCGTCCTGCCCTGCCAGGAGGGTCATCGCTCGGGCATGGTAATCGGCTAGGACGTTGCCGGCTACCTCTGTGTGGGCAGGCACCCATACGAGCTCTACGGCTCGCTCCGGTGCCCTTTTCTTCGTTAATACCGCGGCTGCCTCTGAGGAGATCACCCCTTTCCGGTAGCCGCCGTAAGCTCTTTTGGAGTCGGTAACCACTACCCTGGCGCCCGGTTGGACGAGTGCCAGGGCTATGGCCACTTCCTCTGCTGTCGCTGACTCTCTGGTGTTCACTGCAGCGCTGTTTATCAACCGTTCCCCGTCGGTTACCACCGCCGCTGCTCTGCTGCTGCCCTTGACGAGGGACGCATCCACGTATAGGACTCCCTCCAACCGCCGCATTTTGGTATTAATCGCCTGAGCTTTGGCTTCTCTCCTGCCATCATTTTTCTCCGGCTTCGTGTTTCGGGACAAGGGCTTGGTGGTGATTGTCGCCATCCATTCAGTTGGGATGTACCTTTTGATTGTTGCTCCTGAAACGCTCCTGAAACGCTTGCTAGATTTGGCGCTAGTAATCAGTTTTAATCTGGCAACCTATAACTTGTAGTGTGTGTGCAGCGGTGGGCGCGTGGGTGTGGGAGGTGTTGGCCGTGCAGCTGGCATTTACGCAACCCAAGGATGACCCTGTTAAAATTTCCGGCGGTATGTGGTTTTCAACGGTCACGCACTAGCGAAAATACCGCATAGCTGTTAAAGCTTCCCTGTTTGCTGTCGCAAGTGTCACTTGACGAGCAATAGGTAAAACGAAAAAATGCTGTACTGTGATGCTTTTCGAACGATTGCGATGAATCACGAAAGTTGTCTACTCGCGTGATGTTCTGAACAAGTCGTTTACCTACGTGTGAAGGGAAATGCCAGAGCCATTTAGAGCTTTAGTCTTGCACAAAAGCTACGAAGGTGCCATCGCGTCAACCGATGTCGTCGCGCGATCACATGTCAGAGCTAAACTATACCAAACGAAACCACAGACACCCATAACGAAACTACCACGCATCCGAAAACAAAAATAAAAAATATCCCAAACCGAAACTCGCATTATTGAATGAATGAGTACATCGTGAATTGCATAAATTACGTTAGCAAGCGCTTCCTGTAATCTTAATATCCACACATCACCTTCATAAAGCCATCAAGTATTCTTTTTTTATGACACAACATAAGGCGAACTATAGTTGTTTTCATCTATCAAAAGTAATTACGCTGGCCACATTGACGCGTTACAAGAGGGCGCCGACAAGATGGCGGCGCCCTACTGGTTCCTCCTTTTCGGCCCAGCTTTCCCTCTAGAGTAGGGAGTACTAGACAATGGTCGAGTGGGCCGAACAGCGCTCTGCCGCTGAAGCGCCGCGTGTGGGAAAATAGTGCGAGGGCGCTGCGAGCGAACTGGATTGGGGCGGAGACGCGCTCCGCGGCATATTCAACCTACTTTCTCTGCGGGCGCCGAGGCCGAATGCGCATAGTACGCTATTAAAATAGCGCTTTATTTCAACTGCAAATTTATGTTTAAACCATTTTGCCAAACATGTATATTTGAGGCATAGATTATACAACACGACGTCTTCAATTTTGCTGTCGTTGTCAAGCGCGTCGTCTGCTAGCGAGCGCGCATTCGCTACGCGGACGCTGGCGGACGCCCAGTTTTTCTCGCAGAACCTCTGTGCAGTACATTTTTTAATGGTTTAGTTGCTTCGGTGCTCCCATGCCTCTTGACGGCCGGTGCCAAATGTAGTTTTAGCCAGGTGAACTGCTGTTTTTACCACTGTCCTTTAAAAGTAACTGGTATCTCGGCACGATGAAGGCTACGTAAGAAAATTTTATTATTGATACCGTGTCATTTTACACGCGCTTCTTGTTGGTGGATATTGATCAGGGACAATGATCGAAGAAAACAATATTAGAGTGAAATAAACCAGGTTTATTACCTGCGTGGCGCGAAGAATGACCAATGTATTTCTAGGTTATTAAATCAGAGGGTACATAGCCATATATATATATATATATATATATATATATATATATATATATAGGTAAGGGAAAAAGAACAAATATTCTAAATGCAATAATTGAAAAAGTGAGAACTCCCCACCGGAATAAGCGCACGTGTTTGCGGTAACAAACACACTTATTAGTGAATACTGGAAATAAAACTCTCAGTCGCAGCAATAATATGCATAGCAAGCAAAATCATATTTTATATATATATATATATATATATATATATATATATATATATATATATATGTGTGTGTGTGTGTGTGTGTGTGTGTGTGTGTGTGTGTGTGTGTGTGTGTGTGTGCGTGCGCGCGCGCGCGCGCGCGCAAGTGTCATTCATATACTGTACGATGCCGAATAGTCATTTCCGTTCGAATTTAACGCTGCGCTGCTACAGGGAAAAGAAAAGTGACTCTAGGCTTATAATCTATATAGCAGGCTATGTAGCAAGGAAGTTCCTGCAAAGAACCAAGTGCTCCGATTGCTCAGGGACATTGCTGAATTCAACAGAATGAGTAGGTCAGGGCTGTTGCTCCCTTTTGAAGCACTAAAAAAAATCTGGTAGCATCGCTCGAAGACGCCTTCAAGCTGTGCTTCAGTTTAAATGAGTTACGAAGGAACAGTATCGCCAACTTTACATTCTTTCTGCAGCTGAATCTTCCGAATTTGATCGGCTGTGAGCGGCACAAGAAACAGCTCACAAACGATGTTGTGTAGTTCTATTCAATTATACGCCTTTACTTTCTTGTCAAGGGCAAGAACATGGCGCGTGAAAGCAACAGGGAGAAGAGGAATCACCTGAAGCGGAGGCGTGTGCTGTGAATAATGTTGTGATGTGGTGGACCAACGTTGTTGCGGCCTTGCTGGCGCTAGGCTATTTATGTTGGTGCGTCAAGTTATGAGAGCGTTTCTTGTATTTTAAATATATTCATGAATCTAGCCCAAGACATATTGCTTTATTTTTATTGCAACCAAACAGTGAACCATATGCACTTACCAACACAATTCGTCTAGTAACAATTTAAATACCGCAACTGAGGCAGCAATAAACACAATGGCTGGATTTCTCGAAATTGAAACTTTAGAACTCACTAAATATCACGTAAACACGTTTCCATATACCGTATAAAAACCACTGAAGTTTTGTTTTATGCATGGAAAAAAATGTATCTACGTATTTAATGCAATGGGCTGGAGCGCCGCATTTGTACCAATAAATATATGTGACCAATCGCCAAGCTAGAAAATTTACTTCAGCATATCGCGTCTTCTGAGTAGACGACAGTAACAAATTCCCCATTCTGGCTTTGCTTACTCTGCTCGAAACGAAATTGTATAACGCGTACTTCAAAGCTAGAGCCGAGGCAGCGATACTATCAAACACGCTGCTCGTCTACACAGCGCAGCCGACGTTGCGCGCAGCTCAGCCGTTCTACTGTCCGCAGCGCCACTTCTGCGTCATGATGCGGAGAAGTGCTAACTACGCTCGGTCGGCACACCTACCCATCTAGCCACCGTAGCCAAGTTTCAGGTTCGTTTCTGTAGAGCCACAGGCTCTGGCTACGGCTGCGACTACGGCAGAATCGCCAGAAATCACCCCCCTCTAACTCAGCAACGCTACGCCATTGTGTTTGCGCGTAATAGAGAAGAATTTGTGAGCCTAAACGCTGTTGCAACGTACAAAGGACGCACTGCGCCTTGTATTCGCGATGACGTCTTCGAACTTGAGCAAGAACTGGCAACTGAGCGCTTACGAACTCCAACGACTCCCCCACAAGTTGGTCACAGACGATACGGAGGTAATCGTTGGCGAAGAAAGCTATGTCCCGGATTTCACGTGCCCCATCTGCTTAGGCTTGTTCAGGAAAACTGTGGCGACGGACTGCCTTCACCGCTTTTGCGAGGAGTGCATCACCACGTCGCTGCGCAGGTGCAACAAGGAATGCCCGACGTGTCGTCGTAAGCTCGTCTCGAAGCGGTCGCTGCGGCGTGACTACCGCATGGATGCCATGATCGCCGCGCTTCTCCCCAACTACGACGAAGACGGCGCGTCGTCAGCCGAGCGCGCGACTGCTTCGCAAGGCGGCCAGCTTCGCGAAGGCGTGAAACGCGGTGTTCCAAAGCAAGCATGTGAGCAGAGCATCGTCAAAGACAGTGACGTTGGCCAGAAGCACTGCGTTAAGAAGGCTCGCTGCGAGACGATGTCGACGGCGATTGGGAACGATTTGGCTCCGACGACGGCTAACACGGGTTGTGTCGAAGTGAAAGCAAACGTTCCGAAAGTATCGCCACTGACTTCGCCAACGGCACAGCGAAGGTGTTTGTACGTATTCCAGCAGCCTCGGCAGGTAGGCCGTGCATCACAGGCGTTCGCGGCAGGTGCCGACGGCGTCGCTCGTAAGGGATCGGACTACGGGTTGACCTCGCGACGCGCCGAGGGGCCCCAGGAGCCGAACACTGGCGCTCGCCGTGTTGATGCCAAGGTTCTCGGAGAAGGTGTACGTCCCCTGCCACCTCCAAGCGTCGCATTCGCCGGGATAGCGCGGCGGTCCGCGTCCAACGCCTTGTCCGCGGCTTCGCCGGCGCAGGTTGACCACGATGCAACAGATACGAGTGAAGAGGCAAGCCGCGTGACTTCGGCACAACGTAGCGAGCCGACTCAATCGAAGGATTACTGCGCAGACACCGGTCAGACGCCTGGAGACGCGAGAAGCAAATCAGCAGCCGATGCTGACGCCATGCCTACCGCCGCTGCTGACTGCGAATCATCCAGCACGGCCCTCGCGCCACGCCGTATGCGCGACTACGTAATAACGATGATGCTGAAGCCGCACCTCCCCACTTTCTTGGAAAATGCCGAGTCCCCGACGCTGCGTTTGAGAATGACGGCGCAGATCACGATGCAGGATGTCGCCTCGCACCTCAGACGTCGTCTTTCTCCAGACAGCGTGAATCGTAATGACCAGCGATTACCAATGTACCGCATATATGCGGCCAACGAGTCGGGCGAGGTAGTTCTACTCCCTGCTACGATAACGGCGGAGGATGCCGTTAAGAGAATGATTAAAGAAGGTGCGCGGCTTGAACTGTACTACGGGCTGCACAAGCCTTGAATCTGGGCTTGTTTCCTGTCTACTCCGCCAAAGACATGGCATACGCAACTGAGTTTTGAAATAAAGAAAAATGTTTAAAAAACTGAACAGGTGTTTGGCTGGTGCTTGAAACAAGTCTAAGTTACGTACACGACTTGAGCATATCTTTTCAGGTTTAAGCTTGAGGAAACTTAAAGCTCGGGAGTTTCTGTATCGAAATACGTGGACGCGCAGAAATCGCTTTTCTCGGCAAACGTTGCACCGATATTAGTATTGTTGCATTAGGAACAAAGCATTTAAAATACTAGTAACTATAAGTAGTGCATTTTGAATTTAGGCTATCAAAAGTCTTGCAAATTGCAAAAGGAAAAAAATAACTATGAAGTTCTTTTTTTAGTTCTTACCCGAGCTTGCTCTGACTCATATTCACCAAAATTGTACTCAGCTGAGCTTGCTGTGTCTTATATTCATCAAAATTCTACTCAGGCGAGCTTGCACTGAGTCATATTCACCAACAATCTACTTCGCTGAGCTTGTTCTGACTCATACGCATCAAAATTCTAATCAGTCAAGCTTGCATTGAGTCATATTCCCCAAAAATCTACATAGCCGAGCTTCCTCTGACTAATATTCACCAAAATTCTACTCAGGCAAGTTTGCATTGAATCATATTCACCAAAAATCTACTTAATCCAGCTTGCATTGACTCATATTCACCAAAAATCTACATAGCCGAATTTGCTCTGACTCATATTCGTCAAAATTCTACTTAGCCGAGCTTGCGCTGACACATTCATCAAAATACTACTCTCGTGAGCTTTCACTGAGTCATAGTCACCAAAAATCTACTTAGCCGAGCTTGCTCTCACTCATATTCACCAAAAATCTACTTAGCCGAGCTTGCTCTGACTCATATTCATCAAAACTCTACACAGGCAAGCTTGCATTGAGTCATATTCACGAAAAATCTACTTAGCCGAGCTTGCTCTGACTCATATTCACCAAAGTTCTACTCAGCTGAGCTTGCTGCTAGATATATTAATCAAAATTCTACTTAGGCGAGCTTGCACTGAGTCGTATTCACCAAAAATCTACTTAGCCGAGCTTGCCCTGACTCTTATTCATTCAAATTCTACTCAGGCGAGCTTGCACTGAGTCATATTCAACAAAAATCTACATAGCCGAGCTTGCTCTGACTCATTCACCAAAATTCTACTCAGTCAAGCGTGCACTGAGCCATACTCATAAAAAATCTACTTAGCCGAGCTTGCTCTGACTCATATTCTCCAAAAATCTACTTAGCCAAGCTTGCTCTCACTCATACTCACGAAAAATCTACTTAGTCAAGCTTGCTTTGACTCAAATTCACGAAAAATCTACCCTGGAAAGCAAACACAGAGTCATATTCACCAATAATCTTTGTAACCGAGCTTGTTCTGACTCATATTCACCAAAAATCTGCTTAGCCGAGCTTGTTCTGACACATATTCACCAAAAATATACATAGCCGAGCTTGCTCTGACTCATATTCACCAAAAATGTGTTTAGTCGAGCATGCTCTGACTCATATTCACCAAAAATCTACTTAGCCGAGCTTGCTCTGACTCCTATTCATCAAAATTCTGCTCAGGTGAGCTTGCTCGGACTCATTTTCTTGAAAATTCGACACTAGCGAGCATGCACTGAGTCATATTTACCAAAAATTTACATAGCCATGCTTGTACTGAGCCTTATTCACCAAATATCTACTTAGCCGAGCTTGCTCTGACTCATATTCATCAAAATTCTACTCAGGCAAGCTTGCATTGAGTCATAATCACCATAAATCTACTTAGGCGAGCTTGCTCTGACTCATATTCACCAAAAATCTACGCAGCTGAGCTTGCTCTGACCTATATTCATCAAAATTATACTCAAGAGAGCTTGAACTGAGTCATATTCACCAAAAATCTGCTAAGCTGAGCGTTCTCTGACTCATATTCACCAAAATTGTACTCATCTGAGCCTACTCTAACTTATATTTATGAAAACTATACTTTGGCGAGCTTGCACTGAGTCATATTCACCAAAAATCTACTTAGCCGAGCTTGCTCTGACTCATATTCACCAAACATCTACTTAGTCGAGCTTGCTTTGACTCATATTCACCAAAAATCTACTTAGCCGAGCTTGTTCTGACTCATATTCACCGAAAATCTACTTAGCCGAGCTTGCCCTGACTCATATTCACCAAAAATCTACTTAGTCGAGCTTGCTTTGACTCATATTCACCAAAAATCTACTTAGCCGAGCTTGCTCTGACTCATATTCACCAAACATCTACTCAGCCTAGCTTGCTCTGGCTGATATTTATGAAAATTCTACTCAGGCAAGCTTGCATTGAGTCATAATAACCGAAAATCTACTTAGGCGAGCTTGCTCAGACTAATATTCACCAAAATTCTACTCAGCTGTGCTTGCTCTGACTTATGTTCATCAAATTTATACTCAAGCGAGCTTGAACTGAGTCATATTCACCAAAAATCTGCTAAGCTGAGCGTTCTCTGACTCATATTCACCAAAAATCTGCGTAGCCGAGCATGCTCTGACTCATATTCACCAAAAATCTACTTAGGCAAGCTTGCACTGAGCCTTATTCACGAAAAATCAACTTAGCCGAGCTTGCTCTGGTCCATATTCACCAAAAATCTACTTAGTCGAGCTTGCTTTGACTCATACTCACCAAGAATCTACTTAGCCGAGCTTGCTCTGACTCATATTCACCAAAAATATACTCAGCCTAGCTTGCTCTGACCGATATTCATCAAAATTCTACTCAGGGAAGCTTGCATTGAGTCATAATCACCAAAAATCTGCTTAGGCGAGCTTGCTCTGACTCATATTCACTAAAATTCTACTCAGCTGAGCTTGCTCTGACTTATATTGATCAAAATTATACTCAAGCGAGCTTGAACTGAGTCATATTGACCAAAAATCTGCTAAGCTTAGCGTTCTCTGACTCATATTCACCACAAATCTACTTAGCCGAGCTTGACTCGTATTCATCACAATTCTACTGAGGCGAGCTTCCTCTGAGTCATATTCACCAAAATTGTACTCAGGTGAGCTTACTCTGACTTATATTCATGAAAACTATACTTAGGCGAGCTTGAACCGAGTCATATTCACCAAAAGTCTACTCAGCTGAGCTTGCTCTGATTTATATTATCCAAAAATTTACTTAGCCGAGCTTGCTCTGCCTCATATTCATCACAATTCTACTCAGGTGAGCTTCCATTCAGTCATAATCACCAAAAATCTATTTAGCCGAGCTTGCTTTGACTCATATTCACCAAAAATATACTAAGCCGAGCTTGCTCTGACTCAGATTCACCAAAAATCTGTTTAGTCGAGCATGCTCTGACTCATATTCACCAAAAATCTACTTAGCCGAGCTTGCTCTGACTCATATTGATCAAAATTCTGCTCAGGTGAGCTTGCTCGGACTCATTTTCATGAAAATTCTACTCTAGCGAGCATGCACTGAGTCATATTTACCAAAAATTTACATAGCTGTGCTTGCACTGAGCCTTATTCACCAAAAATCTACTTAGCCGAGCTTGCTCTGAGTCATACTGACCAAAAATCTGCTAAGCTGAGCGTTCTCTGACTCATATTCACCAAAAATCTACTTAGCCGAGCTTTGACTCATATTCTTCAAAATTCCACTGAGGGGAGCTTCCTCTGACTCATATTCACCAAAATTGTACTCAGCTGAGCTTACTCTAACTTATATTTATGAAAACTATACTTAGGCAAGCTTGAACCGAGCCATATGCACCAAAATTCTACTCAGCTGAGCTTGCTTTGACTCAAATTCACCAAAAATATACTTAGCCGAGCTTCCTCTGATTCATATTCATCAAAATTGTAATCAGGTGAGCTTGTATGGAGTCATAATAACCAGAAATGTACTCTGGCGACCATGCACTGAGTCATATTCACCAAAAGTCTACTTAGCCGAGCTTGTTCTGACACATATTCACCAAACATATTATGAGCTGAGCTTGCTCTGACTTATATTCACCGAACATCTACTCAGGCAAGCTTGCATTGACTCATATTCACAAAAAATATACTTACCCCAGCTTGCTCTGACTCATATTCACCAAAAATCTACTTAGCCGAACTTGCTCTGACTCATATTCACAAAAAATCTACTTAGTCGAGCTTGATTTGACGCATATTCACCAAAAATCTGCTTAGCCGAGCATGCTGTGACTCATATTCCCCAAAAATCTACTTAGGCAAGCTTGCTCTGACTCATATTCACCAAAAATCTATTCAGGCAAGCTTCCATTGAGTCATAGTCACCAAAAATCTATTTAGCCGAGCTTGCTCTGACTCATATTCACCAAAAATCTACTGAGCCGACCTTGCTTTGACTCATACTCACCAAGAATCTACTTAACCGAGCTTGCTCTGACTCATATTCACCAAAAATCTACTTAGGCGAGCTTGCTCTGACTCATATTCACACAAATTCTACTCAGCTGAGATTGCGCTGACTCATATTCAGCTAAATTCTACTCAGCTGAGCTTGCCCTGACTTATATTCATCAAAATTATACACAGGCGACCTTGCATTGAGTCATATTCACCAAAAATATACTTACCCCAGCTTGCTCTGACTCATATTCACCAAAAATCTACGCAGCCAAACTTCCTCTGACTCATATTCACCAAAAATCTACTTAGGCGACCTTGCTCTGACTCATATTCATCAAAATTCTACTCAGGTAAGCTTGCTGTGACTATATTCATCAAATTCTGCTCAGGCGAGCTTGCACTGTCATATTTACCAAAACTCTAGTTAGCCGAGCTTGCTCTGGCTCATATTCATAAAAATTATACTTTGGCGAGCTTGCACTGAGTCATATTCACCAAAAATCTACTTAGCCGAGCTTGCTCTGACTCATATTCAACAAACATCTACTTAGTCGAGCTTGCTTTGACTGATATTCACCAAGAATCTACTTAGCCGAGCTTGTTCTGACTCATATTCACCGAAAATCTACTTAGCCGAGCTTGCTCTGGTCCATATTCACCAAAAATCTACTTAGTCGAGCTTGCTTTGACTCATACTCACCAAGAATCTACTTAGCCGAGCTTGCTCTGACTCATATTCACCAAAAATATACTCAGCCTAGCTTGCTCTGACCGATATTCATCAAAATTCTACTCAAGCAAGCTTGCATTGAGTCATAATCACCAAAAATCTGCTTAGGCGAGCTTGCTCTGACTCATATTCACTAAAATTCTACTCAGCTGAGCTTGCTCTGACTTATATTGATCAAAATTATACTCAAGCGAGCTTGAACTTAGTCATATTCACCAAAAATCTGCTAAGCTGAGCGTTCTCTGACTCATATTCACCAAAAATCTACTTAGCCGAGCTTTGACTCATATTCTTCAAAATTCCACTGAGGCGAGCTTCCTGTGACTCATATTCACCAAAATTGTACTCAGGTGAGCTTACTCTGACTTATATTCATGAAAACTATACTTAGGCGAGCTTGAAGCAAGTCATATTCACCAAAAGTCGACTCAGCTGAGCTTGCTCTGAGTTTTATTACCCAAAAATTTACTTAGCCGAGCTTGCTCTGCCTCATATTCATCACAATTCTACTCAGGTGAGCTTCCATTCAGTCATAATCACCAAAAATCTATTTAGCCGAGCTTGCTTTGACTCATATTCACCAAAAATATACTAAGCCGAGCTTGCTCTGACTCACATTCACCAAAAATCTGTTTAGTCGAGCATGCTCTGACTCATATTCATCAAAATTCCACTCAGGCAAGCTTGAACCGAGCCATATTCACCAAAATTCTACTCAGCTGAGCTTGCTTTGACTCAAATTCACCAAAAATATACTTAGCCGAGCATCCTCTGATTCACATTCATCAAAATTGTAACCAGGTGAGCTTGTATGGAGTCATAATAACCAGAAATGTACTCTGGCGACCATGCACTGAGTCATATTCACCAAAAGTCTACTTAGCCGAGCTTGTTCTGACACATATTCACCAAACATATTATGAGCTGAGCTTGCTCTGACTTATATTTACCGAAAATCTACTCAGGCAAGCTTGCATTGACTCATATTCACAAAAAATATACTTACCCCAGCTTGATCTGACTCATATTCACCAAAAATCTACTTAGCCGAACTTGCTCTGACTCATATTCACAAAAAATCTACTTAGTCGAGCTTGATTTGACGCATATTCACCAAAAATCTGCTTAGCCGAGCATGCTGTGACTCATATTCCCCAAAAACCTACTTAGGCAAGCTTGCTCTGACTCATATTCACCAAAAATCTATTCAGGCAAGCTTCCATTGAGTCATAGTCACCAAAAATCTATTTAGCCGAGCTTGCTCTGACTCATATTCACCAAAAATCTACTGAGCCGACCTTGCTTTGACTCATACTCACCAAGAATCTACTTAACCGAGCTTGCTCTGACTCATATTCACCAAAAATCTACTTAGGCGAGCTTGCTCTGACTCATATTCACACAAATTCTACTCAGCTGAGATTGCGCTGACTCATATTCAGCTAAATTCTACTCAGCGGAGCTTGCTCTGACTTATATTCATCAAAATTATACACAGGCGACCTTGCATTGAGTCATATTAACCAAAAATCTACTTAGCCGAGCTTGCTCTGACCTAAATTCATCAAGACTCTACTCAGGGGAGCTTGCATTCAGTCATATTAACCAAAAATCTACTTAGCCAAGTTTGCTCTGACTCATATTCATCAAAATTCTACTCAGGGAAGCTGGCACTGAGACCTATGCAGTAAAAATCTACGTAGCTGAGCTTGCTCTGACTGATATTCACCAAGCACCTACTTAGCCGAGCTTGCTCTGACTCATATTCATCAAAATTCTACTCAGGCGAGCTTACCCTGAGTCATATTGACCAAAAATCTAATTAGCCAAGGTTGTTGTGACTCATATTCACCAAAAATCTACTTAGTCGAGCCTGCTCTGATTCATAATCACTAAAATTCTACTCAGGTGAGCTTGCATTGAGTCATAATCTCCAAAAATATACTTAGCCGAGCTTCCTTTGATTGAAATTCATCAAAATTGTAATCAGGCGAGCTTGCATTGAG
Source organism: Dermacentor silvarum (assembly GCF_013339745.2). Lineage (NCBI taxonomy): Eukaryota > Metazoa > Arthropoda > Arachnida > Ixodida > Ixodidae > Dermacentor > Dermacentor silvarum. Next base: position 76,571,796 of record NC_051163.1, read on the forward strand.
TCATAATAACCAGAAATGTACTCTGGCGACCATGCACTGAGTCATATTCACGAAAAATCTACTTAGCCGAGCTTGTTCTGACACATATTCACCAAACATATTCTGAGCTGAGCTTGCTCTGATTCATATTCACCAAAAATCTACGCAGCCAAACTTGCTCTGACTCATATTCACCAAAAATCTACTTAGCCGACCTTGCTCTGACTCATATTCATCAAAATTCTACTCAGGTAAGCTTGCTGTGACTATATTTATCAAATTCTGCTCAGGCGAGCTTGCACTGTCATATTTACCAAAACTCTAGTTAGCCGAGCTTGCTCTGGCTCATATTCATAAAAATTATACTTTGGCGAGCTTGCACTGAGTCATATTCACCAAAAATCTACTTAGCCGAGCTTGCTCTGACACATATTCACCAAACATATTATGAGCTGAGCTTGCTCTGACTTATATTCACCGAACATCTACTCAGGCAAGCTTGCATTGACTCATATTCACAAAAAATATACTTACCCCAGCTTGCTCTGACTCATATTCACCAAAAATCTACTTAGCCGAGCTTGCTCTGACTCATATTCACAAAAATCTACTTAGTCGAGCTTGATTTGACTCATATTCACCAAAAATCTGCTTAGCCGAGCATGCTGTGACTCATATTCCCCAAAAATCTACTTAGCCGAGCTTGCTCTGACTCATATTCACCAAAAATCTATTCAGGCAAGCTTGCATTGAGTCATAGTCATCAAAAATCTATTTAGCCGAGCTTGCTCTGACTCATATTCACCAAAAATCTACTGAGCCGACCTTGCTTTGACTCATACTCACCAAGAATCTACTTAACCGAGCTTGCTCTGACTCATATTCACCAAAAATCTACTTAGGCGAGCTTGCTCTGACTCATATTCACACAAATTCTACTCAGCTGAGATTGCGCTGACTCATATTCAGCTAAATTCTACTCAGCTGAGCTTGCCCTGACTTATATTCATCAAAATTATACACAGGCGACCTTGCATTGAGTCATATTCACCAAAAATATACTTACCCCAGCTTGCTCTGACTCATATTCACCAAAAATCTACGCAGCCAAACTTCCTCTGACTCATATTCACCAAAAATCTACTCAGGTAAGCTTGCTGTGACTATATTCATCAAATTCTGCTCAGGCGAGCTTGCACTGTCATATTTACCAAAACTCTAGTTAGCCGAGCTTGCTCTGGCTCATATTCATAAAAATTATACTTTGGCGAGCTTGCACTGAGTCATATTCACCAAAAATCTACTTAGCCGAGCTTGCTCTGACTCATATTCAACAAACATCTACTTAGTCGAGCTTGCTTTGACTGATATTCACCAAGAATCTACTTAGTCGAGCTTGTTCTGACTCATATTCACCGAAAATCTACTTAGCCGAGCTTGCTCTGGTCCATATTCACCAAAAATCTACTTAGTCGAGCTTGCTTTGACTCATACTCACCAAGAATCTACTTAGCCGAGCTTGCTCTGACTCATATTCGCCAAAAATATACTCAGCCTAGCTTGCTCTGACCGATATTCATCAAAATTCTACTCAAGCAAGCTTGCATTGAGTCATAATCACCAAAAATCTGCTTAGGCGAGCTTGCTCTGACTCATATTCACTAAAATTCTACTCAGCTGAGCTTGCTCTGACTTATATTGATCAAAATTATACTCAAGCGAGCTTGAACTTAGTCATATTCACCAAAAATCTGCTAAGCTGAGCGTTCTCTGACTCATATTCACCAAAAATCTACTTAGCCGAGCTTTGACTCATATTCTTCAAAATTCCACTGAGGCGAGCTTCCTGTGACTCATATTCACCAAAATTGTACTCAGGTGAGCTTACTCTGACTTATATTCATGAAAACTATACTTAGGCGAGCTTGAAGCAAGTCATATTCACCAAAAGTCGACTCAGCTGAGCTTGCTCTGAGTTTTATTACCCAAAAATTTACTTAGCCGAGCTTGCTCTGCCTCATATTCATCACAATTCTACTCAGGTGAGCTTCCATTCAGTCATAATCACCAAAAATCTATTTAGCCGAGCTTGCTTTGACTCATATTCACCAAAAATATACTAAGCCGAGCTTGCTCTGACTCACATTCACCAAAAATCTGTTTAGTCGAGCATGCTCTGACTCATATTCATCAAAATTCCACTCAGGCAAGCTTGAACCGAGCCATATTCACCAAAATTCTACTCAGCTGAGCTTGCTTTGACTCAAATTCACCAAAAATATACTTAGCCGAGCATCCTCTGATTCACATTCATCAAAATTGTAACCAGGTGAGCTTGTATGGAGTCATAATAACCAGAAATGTACTCTGGCGACCATGCACTGAGTCATATTCACCAAAAGTCTACTTAGCCGAGCTTGTTCTGACACATATTCACCAAACATATTATGAGCTGAGCTTGCTCTGACTTATATTTACCGAAAATCTACTCAGGCAAGCTTGCATTGACTCATATTCACAAAAAATATACTTACCCCAGCTTGATCTGACTCATATTCACCAAAAATCTACTTAGCCGAACTTGCTCTGACTCATATTCACAAAAAATCTACTTAGTCGAGCTTGATTTGACGCATATTCACCAAAAATCTGCTTAGCCGAGCATGCTGTGACTCATATTCCCCAAAAACCTACTTAGGCAAGCTTGCTCTGACTCATATTCACCAAAAATCTATTCAGGCAAGCTTCCATTGAGTCATAGTCACCAAAAATCTATTTAGCCGAGCTTGCTCTGACTCATATTCACCAAAAATCTACTGAGCCGACCTTGCTTTGACTCATATTCACCAAAAATCTACTTAGCCGAGCTTGCTCTGACTCATATTCACCAAAAATCTACTTAGGCGAGCTTGCTCTGACTCATATTCACCAATATTCTACTCAGCTGAGCTTGCTCAGACTTATAATCATATAATCTACTCAAGCGAGCTTGCACTGAGTCATATTCACCAAAAATCTATTTAGCTGAGCTTCCTCTTATTCAAATTCATCAAAATTCTACTCAGGTTAGCTTGCATTGAGTCATATTTACCAAAAATCTACTTAGCCGAGCTATCTCTGACCCATATTTACCAATATTCTACACAGCTGAGCTTGCTCAGACATATAATCATCACAAATCAACTCAGGCGAGCTTCTCTGACTCATATTCAATAAAAATGTACTTAGCCAAGCTTTCTCTGACTCATATTCATCAAAATTCTGCTCAGGCAAGCTGGCACTGAGACATATTCAATAAAAATCTACTTAGCTGAGCTTCTTCTGACTGATAATCACCAAGCATCTATTTAGCTTAGCTTTCTCTGACTCATATTCATCAAAGTTCGACTCAGCCGTACTTACACTTAGTTATATTCACCAAAAATCTAATTAGCCAAGGTTGTTGTGACTCATATTCACCAAAAATCTACTTAGGCGAGCTTGCTCTGACTCATATTTATATAAAGCTTCTTAGCCCAGCTTGATCTGACTCATATTCACCAATATTCTACACAGCTGAGCTTGCACTGAGTCATATTCACCAAAAATCGACTTAGCCGTGCTTGCTCTGACTCATGTTCACCAAAAATCTACTTAGCCGAACTTGCTTTGACACATACTCACAAAAAATCTACTTAGCCGAGCTTGATCTCACTCATATTCACAAAAATTATACTCTGGCGAGCTTATACTGAGTCATATTCACCAAAAATCTACTAAGGCGAGCTTGCTCTGACTCATATTCACCAAGAACCTACTTAGTTGAGCTTGTTCTGATTCATATTCACTGAAAATCTACTTAGCCATGCTTGCCCTGACTCATATTAACCAAAAATCTACTCACGCAAGCTTGCATTGAGTCATATTCACCAAAAATCTACTTACCCGAGCTTGCTCTGACTCACATTCTCCAAAAATCTACTTAGCCGAACTTGCTCTGACTCATATTCATCAAAATTCTACCCTTGGGAGCTTGAACTGAGCCATATTCACCAAAAATCTACATAGCCGAGGTTGATTTGACTCATATTCACTAAAAATCTACTTAGCCGAGCATGCTCTGACTCATATTCACCAAAAATATACTAAGCCGAGCTTGTTCTGACTTATATTCACTGAAAATCTACTTAGCCGAGCTTAGCCTGACTCATATTCATCAAAATGCTACTCAGGCAAGCTTGCATTGAGTCATATTCACCAGAAATCTACGTAGCCAAGCTTGCTCTGACTCATATTCACCAAAAAGTTATCTAGCCTAGCTTGCTCTAACTCATATTCACCAATATTCTACTCAGCTGAGCTTGCTCAGATCTCTAATCATCAAAAATCTACTCAGGCGAGCTTGCTTTGAGTAATATTCACCAAAAATCTACTTAGCTGAGCTTGCTCTGACTCATATTCATCAAACTTCTACTCATGTGAGCTTGCATAGAGTCATAATCACCAAAAATATACTTAGTCGAGCTTCCTCTTATTCAAATTCATCAAAATTCTACTCAGGCTAGCTTGCATTGAGTCATATTTACCAAAAATCTACTTAGCCGAGCTTGCTCTGACCCATATTTACCAATATTCTACACAGCTGAGCTTGCTCAGACTTATAATCATCAAAAAATCTACTCAGGCGAGCTTGCTCTGACTCATATTCACCAGAAATATACTTAGCCAAGCTTTCTCTGACCCATCTTCATCAAAATTCTGCTCAGGCAAGCTGGCACTGAGACATATTCATTAAAAATCTAGTTAGCTGAGCTTCTTCTGACTATAATAACCAAGCATCTATTTAGCTTAGCTTGCTCTGACTCATATTCATGAAAGTTCCACTCAGCCATACTTACACTTGGTTATATTCACCAAAAATCTAATTACCCAAGGTTCTTGTGACTCATATTCACCAAAAATTTACTTAGTCGAGCTTGATTTGACACGTACTCACAAAAAATCTACTTAGCCAAGCTTGATCTCACTCATATTCATAAAAATGATACTCTGGCGAGCTTGCACTGAGTCATATTCACCAAAAATCTACTTAGCCGTGCTTGCTCTGACTCATTTTCATTAAAATTCTACTCTAGCGAGCATGCAGTGAGTCATATTAGCCAAAAATCTACTTAGCCGAGCTTGCATTGAGCCTTATTCAGCAAAAATCTACTTAGCCGAGCTTGCTCTGACTCATATTCACCAAAAATCTACTTATACCCCTGTCACACGGCAGATCTAATGTCATTTCCAACGAATGACATTCGCTCGTAATGTCATTAGTTTGCTGTCACACGGGAAAATGTAATGACAGTCGTTGAAAATGACATTTGCAAACGAATGAGTTCGCCGAACTCATTCGCATTCGTTTTGGAACCAAATGTGTAGTCTCAACACCAGGAGCCTACCAATCAGCTTCGCAAACAGTGCACGTTTTTTTATTGTTTAACAAAAATAACTCTTGTTTTGTCAATTTTTATTGCGTAAAGTTTTACTTCATAGCCCTTAAGTACACCACAGTGCATAATTGCCGAAAGCTACTCTCAATCCAGTGACTAGGCGGCCGTCTTTGGCTTTGGCTGTGGCACTGTGGCAGTCGTGTTTGTTCGCGCCAGCCGTAGCCAGTAGCGCGCACTTCGCAGGAGCCGCTTGGTTAAACACGTGCGTGTTTTACGATGACAGCAAACCAAGAAGACTTCGATATGGACATGAGGAGCCGCGCGCAGTGGTCCGAAGGGGAAACCCACACACTCATAAGAGTGTGGCAGGACCACCTGGTAGATCTGCGGCGTACGAAGAGAAACGCGAAAGTGTACGCAGCCATTCAAGAGGAGCTGCGCGCGGAAGGCATAGACAAACCCCTAAAGACTATAAAGTCGAAGATAGAGAACTTGGGCAACAAATACAGGTAAGCATCGTGTCAACAACGTGATCGATAGCATTTTGTATTTCTTTATCGCCGTAGCACAGTGCCTGTTATTCAAGACCACATTGCATGCGTGGATGGTGCGGTTGCATGTTTGCAGCCTGTCGGCGACGATTGCTCACATTTCGAGACGTCGTTAGCGTTTGTTACCGCCGAACTCTGCGTTTTATTTTTCTGTCGCGAGAAATTGGCGCGGAAACCAGACAACGTAACGTGTGACGCTGCATTAGACGCCTGTACGCTCTAGCACATGTGGGAGACGCGCTTCGGGCAGGACCTTTGAAGCGGCCACACCGTTCCGCAGACGCTATGCGAAAAGTACCGCTACTGTCGCAGTTACCGAGCGCGCCTAGACGCCGCTTTGCAGATTATTGAAGTGATGAAAGGAGCCAACAGAGAATGTGGAAAATACTAGCTTGCTGAGCACGAGATCGCGGGATCGAATCCCGGCCGCGGCGGCCGCATTTCGATGGAGGCGAAATGCAAAAACGCCCGTGTGCTTGCGTTGTAGTGCACGTTAAAGAACCCCAGGTGGTCAAAATTTATCCGGAGCCCTCCACTACGGCGTGCCTCAAAATCAGAACTGGTTTTGGCACGTAAAACCCCAGAAAGAAGAATAAAATACTAGCTGAAGATGTGGGGCCGTATTCTGAAACGTTCGCCTAGGCGAAATTTCTTTTTTCGCTTTCAGGCGTGCGCCGATTGGCTGTTTTAGCAAAATTGGATGAGCTGATTGGGTGGTTGAGCCCGACGTCATTCAATTTGCTCAACCAGCCAATCAGCGCGCATGCTGATTTCGCCTAGGCGAACGTTTCAGAATACGGCCCATGCTAGCTGCTAAATGCTTGACATGCAGAGATAAAGTTATGGATAAATATATGCAGTAAACATTGAAAATAAAGCGCATTCTCGAAATCTTAAAAACAACTCAAGCGTTAATACGTAGCTGATATGGCAATAAGAACCCTAGCACCGTGTTTTGTCCTTCAAAGCTGGTGTTGAGTGTCTTTAGTTAGTGCAAGGGTCGTTTTTGATGCTTGCAATAGTAAAATCGGTGTAGTTTCAAAATCAAGCAAAACCACACAACGCACAGACTTATGTGAAGTCTTTTTATTAACTAGTTGCACAGAAATGACCAGGTCACCAAGTGATTGACATGCATTTTCAAACACAACTGGTGCCAGTGCAATTATTTTTTCTGGCAGACAAGTGTGAAGTAAGACCAAGTGATGTGGAAAACATTTCATAAAAAGTTTATACAATGACACTCTTATTTTTACTGCAGAGACCTGTGCAAGAAGAGGTGTACAGGACAGGGTGCCATCTCCTGGAAGTATTTTTGGGAGCTGCACGAGTTCCTTGCTGCACTCCCAGTGAATGACAAGTCACTGACGGATGACATTGGCTGCAGCAGTGCAACTGTTGAAGACGTAACTGCCATACCTACTCTTTTGCTTGTGAACATTTCCCGTACAATGTTTATTTTTTCTTGTGTTAATGTCTCTGTATGTGTTTCAGCTCGTTCACGAGATGGTGCATGGCACAGATTCCCACTGTGAAGACGCTGTGCTGGACCAAGATGTCACTAGCCGTCCACCATCGCCACACACATCGGAACACGGCAACGACGCTGTTGTTCCGACAGCCGAACCAGATGTGTCGGCTTCGCCAGCTGCATCTGGCATTGGCAGGAGAATGCCAGTGGGCAAAAAAACGCAGAGGGAATCCCTGCTTGCACAGATGGTTGAAGAGCAACGAAAATTAAGAATTTGTTATGAGAAATCAAAAGAAAAAGAAAATTCTTATCGGGAACGGATGTTCGTGCTTCACGAGAAGGCTGCTGAGCGCGAGGAAAGATTAATTGCGGTCTTGGCAGACTTGGGAAAAAAATAAACACATTCTCAGCCACACCACTTTCTTGTGTTATTCTTTTGCAGGAAACATGTAATGACAGCACAAAACTAGCTGTATTTCATGCAGCAGATCTCAACATGCTATATGTTCGTCAACTGTTTGCACTCTCTGCTGCAGCTTGCCCGTCCTGCAAACTTTTAGCTTTAATGTCACTGATATAGCCTGTAGACCCAGTGGCCCACCATAACATACAACAGCCATACAGACAGCATGATTGTGACAATTGCAAGTTAAAAGCTGCTTTGCTATGGATGGCCCCAGACACAGGAAACACTCAAAAAAATTAAACTGATAGGACACATTCAAGGTTAGATGCGCTTGGCGTCTTTATGAATGTCAGAAACAGGCAACGGCCAAGCGGAGCGAGTGCGTTGCAAAGGAGGACCAGTTGGCAATATCAGCTTCGTGGTTGTGGAACCACAGCTGTGCTACGCCCGCCAGGTAGAAGCTGACGTTGCTGAGCTTGTCGCCGTCATCCCATTCATGGTGGGCGCTTACCCGCTCATACGAAGTGAGCCAGTCCTCAACGTCGTGCTCGTCGGTGCCGTTGAAAATGACAGGGTCTCGCTGTCGTGGTACGCCGGAGCAGGCGACCACCGGTGGTGCGGGAGCACCTTGCTGTGGCGCGTCATCAGGCATTGCCAAGGCGGGGGGTAGAGTCCGGGTACGGAGTTCCAGGATGAAAAGGGAACCAGCACGCTCCACCAATTGATAGGACGCATTCAAGGTTAGATGCGCTTGGCGTCTTTATGAATGTCAGAAACAGGCAACGGCCAAGCGCAGCGAGTGCGAGCACCAACAACCAGAAGCGTCTTCTTATTCGTCTTCTGCTGGCGCCCGTATTTGCCACTACAAAGCATTTGGTGCTGGCACTTGCCAAGCCTAGACATAATAAATGTATTCTACTTGTTACAAAAAATTCTGCAGATCCCACAAACTGGTATTGTGGGGACAAATCAACTATTAACGGCAAATCCAACATTGCAGACCTAGACACGGACAGTGGATTAATCACAACATGTAAAAATGACATTTTCTATACACGTGGCTCCATCTGTTTCACAAAGTGCTGTTCATTATCAAATGGAACAACTACTACAACCCAATCACTGTGACGACCATTCTAGTGAGCCAGCTTCAAAAAATACTTCGCTAGTGCGACCCTCACTTCACGGCCTTCGCCACTGACAGTTTCAGTGCTGTGCACTGGCTGCGGATAATGCTGGTTGAAGTCATGGAGCTCTTGCTCCCACTGTTGTTCAATGGGGTCTTTCAAAGCTTCACAGATGTTGTGGAGCACACAAGCAGCTCGGATGGCTTGTTTCGAAGTCCTCAGCTTGCACTCCATCCTCTTTGAAGTAAATCTGAAACGAGCTTTCAGTCGTCCGAACGCATTTTCAACTATCCTCCTTGTTTTTGACAACTGATAATTGAAAATGCCTTCACGCGTTCCTGCGACAGCATTTGCAAATGGCTTGAGGAGGTTAGGGGTTAGGGGGAACGCCTGGTCGCACAGTATTATAGGGCCCACTCTTGTGCCCTCGATTTCTGATGCGGGCGACTTAAAAAAATCGCTTGCTACCAAGTTGTGGAGCTCGGAGCGGCCGTAAACGTAGGCATCATGGCACCTGCCCGGGCTTCCTACATTTATGTACTTGAATAGGTACTGGTGGTCCACCAGTGCCAATAATATGATGCTGTGCCTGCGTAAAAGAGAAACAAAAAATAAACCTTCACATACAATCTGTAGCCACCTTGAATGCAGAAATGTGAATTTGTCATTTTGCCCAGAAAAGTATTTATTCATCATAAGTATTGATGAATGCTCATTAGCAAGACTGTTGAAAACAGCAAATAGTTATCTTTGAAACATGCAACGCGCAAAGTGGGCGAAACATATGAAGAAAGCTTACCACCCTTTGTAGTTGTAATAGTCGGTGGCGTGCTCCGCTGGTGGCGATATGGCAATATGGCAGCCATCCAAGGCACCGATGGCTTGTGGAAAGCCGCTCACTGCGTAGAACTTCCGGATATGCTCTGGCATTTCTTCGCGACGGACCATGCGAAGCCAGCGAGGCTCCAGCACCTTGATGACCGCCGCAAAGAATTCTCGATAGGCGACGTTTACCGTCGAACGCCCGACGCCAAACAGGTGCGCGATGGTAGCGTCTTCTGCTGTCGAGCGAAGCCGGTACAGTCCGATGGCGACCCGTTTGTCCACAGCCACAGCCAGCCGCATATTCGTGTCCTGGCGTTCCAGTTCACCCCGCAGCGAGTCCACAAGGTATCTGAACGTGGCAGGTGTCATGCGGAACGACTGCCTGAAGTTCGCCTCGCCCAGGTGTGGTAGCGTCTTTTCAAACCACCTCTCGTTGCGGTGAAAAGCCCATCGCTCCCGGTTTATGGGAGATGAGGCAGCCACAATGGCAGCTATTGTGAATGAGTTCGCGCACAGCCGCTCTTCGTACTCCCTCGAAATCGCTTCTTGCGCTTCCAACTCGAGGTTCAGCTGCCTTTCGTCGTTGCGATGTCTGGCCCGCATGTAATTCAGAGCAGCGATTACACGCAACTGCCGTTCTCGTGCTTCTTCAGCAGACATACCGGTAGCGCCCGTCGTGCTTTCCGCCATGTTGTTTGCCTGATCTTCGGCTTGGCTTGACTCGACTCAGCTGCCAGTGTCGACGAGTTAGTGATCCAAAAACACGGTGCGAAAGGGAGGGTCACTCATTGCAACGGATTTTAGCATATTGCAAAATAATCATTGCACAAAATTAGGTATGACGCTATTATTGCGTCTCTTTTTTTTACTATCGTCATTGTCATCATTTTCAAATGACATTAATTCTCGCCGTGTGACAGCGCGCGGTGAAAATGACATTAAACCCCAACAAATGTCATTCGTTCGAAATGACATTAGATCTGTCGTGTGACAGGGGTATTAGTCGAGCTTGCTTTGACTCATATTCACCGAAAATCTGCTTAACCGAGCATGCTCTGACCCATATTCACCAAAAATATACTTAGCCGACCTTGCTCTGACTAATATTCATCAAAATTCTACCCAGGCGAGCTTGAACTGAGCCATATTCCCCAAAAATCTACATAGTCGAGCTTGCCCTGACTCATA